>NC_062967.1:34978932-35220298 GCF_023119035.1 Salvia hispanica | reverse complement strand
ATCGAATTTCCCTACTTGACCTTCTTAGTAAAAAGCCTTAGACTTGTTTATCATATTTCAATAATAAACCATTATATTATATTATTTATTCTCATAATTAGGTAAACAAGTGGACATGGCGTTTCTCGTATACATGCACAAGCTGACTGTACAAAGGCATGTACGCTCGAAGCATCTTTTAGTATACAAACTCCAACAATCTCCCACTTATACTCAAAGAATGCTTTCGAGTATACCAACCGCTTTATTGGCCTTGTGCTACACATTCACACACATTTTCTCCCACTTATACTCAAAGCAGGCTTTGGCCACTATGTACTCAAAACTATAATTCTTTAAAAGAATCTACCAACATAGTTTTCTAGAGTACATAAAACGAAAATATACTTGTAATTTATAACCTTAATTCTTGCTAAGGAGCACGATTATTTGATCAAAATATTTCTAGGCCCTTTGATCCAGTGGAATAATTTTATGTGCCTTTCTCAAGTGCACTTATACATATTCCTCTATCAAAATCCATTATTTTGATCCTTCTGAATTTCTACTAATTAAAGTAGAATACCTATAGCAACATATAAAGTTTTAATCATGTCGAATATGATTCCCAAAACTTTAATTATATAATACCAACCTAACTTGGTATTATCCTTGCTATATAACTTGTGATGTAAATTTATGTATGAACATAATTACCTCATCACAATGACTAATTGGAAATTAGTCCTTATGACAAAATAAAACCGAATGATTGCATTCTTTGTTTTATAGTCATAAATTCCAAGAGTTCATTTATTTAACCATTTGTTGTGATCTTTAGAAATACTTTCTTTGGAAACCCAAAAGTAATTCTAATTTTTAATAGCTAACTTGGAAATGTCTTTTAATGTTATTAGAGTCTTAGAAAGTGTGCAATTCATCACTTCTTTCATTCTAGGGTGTGAACCCTTTTAACTCTATCAAACATTACCTTAATTCCATTTATGAATATTCTATGAGACAAAATTTAGCTCCCACTTTTAAAAGTAGAAAAATACTAGTCTCAATATTCTTTAAGGCTATTAAAACAATTTAAACAGTGTCTGGAGTTAAATTCATCCTAGTTTAATAAAACAAGCCATGACGCTCTTATTAAACACTTAGAATTTAATTATTCATTAAGAAAAGCTCCCACTATTTTAATTATCACTTTCACAACAAAATAAATAAAATAATAACTAATCAAATAGTCAACTCTTGGCTTGGAACATTAAAATAAATTTAATGTGCACACTATATTTACTATACAAGAATTTCTAGTATTTATAATAAATACTTATCTTGTTTCTAGTTGAATTTAATTTACTTGTCTTGTAATCAATTATTGTGATTATTTTTCTCACACCTTTATTTGAACAAACGCGATCATAAGATCATTTTATTTTGTATTGAATCCATGTCGAACATTAATGTTCTATTGACTCATCAACAAAATAATGGTTCAAAAGACTTAAGGATTAAAGAAACTTAATAATCAATATTTCTAGAAGAAAACTTCATAATAATTGAATCAACAAATTTAATCACAAGTAAACATTTTGATATTAACCATGTTACATTTGATGTCATAAATAATTGGATAATCAAAATTTCATTTATCTAATAATGCAAGCATTATAAAATGACATCGATAATCCAAAAACATAATTGATAAACTAGGAATAAAATTCCATATCAATAATCCATATGATATCAAAACCAAACAATATCAAAAACTCTCAAAATTCAACAATGTAAACATAAAAGCAAAAATAAACTCTTCTGACTTGAACATGGTCATCTCGAAAGTCCACCCCTTCTTTTCATCTTTGTTTGAGCAATCACAAGCTTATTATAAAGCTCCAAAAACGAAAACTTTTTGTCGCTAAACAAAATTTCATTTCTGACTTCATTAAAGCTATCTGGAAGCCCATCAAGGATCATTATCTGTTGGGTTTCTGGGTCAACTTTCCCCCCCGACAAGTGAAGTTTATTGAAGTAGCCAAGCATGACTAGGGCATATACCCCCACGTCTTGGCCCTCTTCAAACACATCATGCCTTAAATGCTTCACAGCGATACCAGCTCTTATCTTAGAGGACTTTTCTTCAAACCACGTGGGCTTGTTGACCAACGGCCTTTTGGGTTTGTCAAACCTCTCAAGGGCATTGCCAACACTGGCCAAAACGAAGCCCTTGAGATGACATTCCGCGGTATGCCACTGATCACGAAACTCCTTGTCCTCTCCTTGTAGATGGTATGTGGGCGGACGATCCTTGCTGAGAATCAATTTCAAGTCATTGATCAAACGATCAACATCAAGTTTACTTTTCCATTCCTTAAACAATTCAGAGTCATGCTTCCTCGAACTAAGTATGGCATAATAAATATCCCAAGTGTCAATCATCTTTCGTTCAAGCTGAGAATAAATACCAACAATATAAACATGTAAAATTTCAAGGAATTGCAAATAACCACAAAACAATTCATCAATTTTACATCCACAAAAATCAAGCACAAACGTTCTTCTACTAGGAAGCCGTGTCATATTCATGCAAGAAATTCATTATTTTTACTGGCCACAATGTCGACAGATAGTCCAGAGACCATAAGAATGGCATGGCTGACTAACAATGCTAAAGCGTATAACCATAAAATTAAGCACTAAGGATTCTTTACTTGTGCGTGAACTCCTCTAAAGAAAGGTCGAACCGGACAAGCACCTCCTCCTATAGCTCCCTCTAAGCATTATTAAAATACAATCCTTATAATTTCGCAGCAATATTGCTCCGGTAAAGACCAGTCGCGATATTACTGAAAAACTAATTTTATGATTTTAATAACCTTTATCTAGAGAAGTCAAAACTTACGAACTGGTAATGTTCCTCCCGTAAAGACAGGCCGGTCACTACTTCGCACTAAGACCAATTTTATGGAGGCCATATACAAACGTGTTGTAATTATCGCTTCATATTTTCTTGTTGGTGGTTTTAATAGTTTAATTATCACTTAAGCAGATAAGGCAGGTATCCACATTCAAAGAATAATTAAACATGTACTAGCTATGCATGCAAGGCAATAAGTACATAGGCGATGCACGAGTTAAACTAGATTTTAACAAATAAAATCATAACTCAAATTAAATATCCATCTTTCATCAATAAAACATGTAAACACATTTACAAAAGGTTCACATAAACATAATGACGAAACTTGATCATTTAATTAAGCATCTAAAATAAATAGATAGAATTAAAATTCTATCTTCACATAAACAAGATTATCTAGACATTAAGTCCAATCTTAAACAATCATACATTATTAGTTAAAATAACGTATCTTGATTATTAGAATTACCTTTTAATACTATTAGGATTTACTTAGATAGAATTAATCCATCCTTATCCTAAAATTAATGTCTAGGTGTATATCATAAAAGATTAGCTAAGTCTCAATTTAAAATGCCCACTTGGATATATAAATCCGCATTTATCCAATTAAGACTAAATCCATTTAAAACACACCAATTAAATTTGAGAACTAAATTTCTCATAGCTTTCATAAAATCACATGACAAGAAGAATCTTATTACATCTTTAATTCAAAATGATGTTTTCTAGATGAAATAAAATTCACCTTCATCAAAATTAAAGACAAAATTCAACTTAATAAATAATTAAGGATTTTAATAGCAAAATTAATGCTCTATGAATTTTCATTTAACACTTTAATAATTTAGGATTTAAGTAGCATGTTAATGCCAAATGAATTTTTCACTTCTTTAATTAATCCGATGTTATCTAGATGAAATAAAATTCACCTACATCATATTAATACCTGACAAGTATTCAAACTAGGTATAGTATAGCAAAAGGTTAGTACCGGGTATCGAACACGGGGAAGATGTACACAAAGTGTCTATCTTCTACTAGAACTCAATTACTATCTGGAGAAACAAGAATTTTTTGTAACTTTTTGAAAACAGTAAATATTAAAAACAGTAAACAACTAAATGCAAGCAAATCACGGAGAGAAAAGTATAGAGATAAGGGGAATTCCAGGGATGTGCTTTCGCTTTTATGGTTATACAAATTCCAAACTACAATACCCTAGCACAGTTAATACTTTGAAAGGACGAGTCACCTAGCTTATGCTCATGCGATACAAACGTTGATTACTAACATTAGGGTTGTCAATCCTAACACGTAACTCCAAAAAGCTCCTAAGACCCTTGAAAAGTCCTCACTCTCAATTAACAGTGCCGTTTTAAAGGAAGCTAACTGTAGTGTCTACTAAGTGGATCTAACTCGCTAGAACTCTGTCACAGTTATGAAGCAAGTTGTATTGAATCATACATAATTGTGTCACTCAATTATGAAGCATCATGATTAACTTAGGGAAAAAACAAAGTAAAAACAAAACGGATATTAAATAGAAAACGGAATTGTATAACCAAAGTTGCTACTAACACATCCCTAGAATCCTATGAGTTTAGTTACACATGACTGAATAAACTAAAAACATAGATTGAAGGGAAAGCAATTTGAACATAAAACTAAAGCAAATAAAACCCGTAGGTTGAATCCTTGTCGTTCTTGATGTTCTTGAAATCCTTCTTCAACTCCTTGCACAATTGAAGTACTCTAGCTTTTGATCTCTATGAATGTGTTCTTGTTGTGTGAAAAAAACTCTATTTTGATGAAGCTTGAGGTCCTATTTATAGGGGAAGATTATTCCTCATCATAGAAGGAAAAGATCTTCAAAATTTGGTAAATCTTGGAGCAAATCTAGGGCTGGTCGGATTCGCCGCCTTTCTCCGGCGGGCCGCCGCACCTTGGCCGGCGGTCGCCGCGTTGGAGTCCAGAGATTCTGACCCTTCGGTGGCGGACCGCCACATGTCCTCCGGCGGTCGCCGGGCGAGACTCTTCTCCTAGCGTAAATTTCCGAGGCGGGCCGCCACATAGCTCTGACCGCCGGGCGCCGGCGGTCGCCGTACAACTTTGCGGCGGTCGCTGGTCGCCGTCTGACTCCAGATTTCCAGACTATGCGTTTTTACTCCCCTTTTCGGCTCAAATATGCACATTTCTCACAAAACACGTCAAAATACCAAAATGTATAGAATATGCAAATAATGGACATGTAGAGTGATTTTGATAACAAAAACGGACCAAATAATGGCCTTAAAACAGTGCAAAATCCGGGCGTATCTGTGATATGTGTCACACGATCTAACAGGTCCAGAGGATTCGACTAGACTTCAGGGGCTAGAAGATCATGAAACTTGCCAGAAAGGGGTCGTTGGGTGCACTCTGTCCCTTCAAAAACCTCAACCCACTATACTATAACTTAGCACAGGGAAGTAAAGGATCGATCCCACGAGGAAGCAGGTGTTACGGAACTGCATTTGAGGTTGTTTTGGAAAGAAAAGGGGTTGGCTGCTGCCACGCAATTTTTTGTGGGTCGAGAACTTAAAACTACTGGGTCTGAGAGATAAGCAAAACTTTACTCTACCTATTGGATCTAATAGATCAGGAGAACTTTACTCTACCTACTCGGTCTAAAGGATCAGAAGAACTTTACTCTACCTATTGGACCTAAGAAACGAAAGCGTACGGAACATACATGACTCAGAGAAAATGAGATATTTTAAAGTTCTAAGACAACTGGAGTAAACTTAACTAGACAGACTTTCCTAATTTGGACAGACAAGCATAAAGCGAAAAGCAAGACAAGTTTCCTCAAACTACCAGGGTCTGGAAAAGCATGCAGAAAAGTAAAAGAGACAAAGTAGATCGTACTGACAGGTCTAGCAGATATGCAGAAAAAGTAAAGTACATGCAGAAAAGTACTGACATAAAGCAGATCTGGTTCTAACTACCAACAACTTCATCTTCTTCGGGAATCAAACGAGAATAGCAGAGAAAACAGAGTTTTAAACACCATGAAAACAGAACAAACTTTAAATCTAAACTTAAAACGAGAAATTAAAGCCTAAACTAACAGATCTACGCTACTGGACCTAAAGGATGCAGAAACAGAAAGTAAATAGCCATAATCATGCATAACGTAAACATCAAGCACCAAATATGAGAAACTCCAACTCCGAAACACCAAGATTCAACAAATCCAAACATCTTCATATGCAAACTCCCAACCTCCAACAACAAACACAGACCTCAGCTCCAAACATCCAACAACAAACAAGAACGAAAGCTAAAAGCAAGAGATGAACATAAACTCAGAGACATTCAACCAAAAGCAAACATAAACTTCCATAATAACTAGAAATAGGTTTGAATCCAGTAGATCAAAGCAAGAAACTAGAGTTGCGAAACTTAAAACCAACAAGGTACTAAACGAAAGCAAATAAAATTGTTTCTTCGCCTCCACAAGGCGGTGTTACACAGCAAAATAACAACGATGACGATGAGAACCACGGTGGCCAGAATCCTCCATGTCCAAGTGCGCAGCAGTCGAAGATAAAAATTTGAAGTAGAGAACTAGAACTAGAGCTAGGAGAGCGTAGAAGTGGCTATTTTTCGATCTCCCTTTCTTTTTCAAGGTTGAGCTCTTTATATATGTGAGGCTCTGATCCCTAGGGTATCCCCTCTGGTGATTTTACGTTCCTGCCCTCGAGTAAGACTCTTTAAAATAATTTGCTCTCGCTAATTGTTGGATTCGCTCGATCACTCATTCCTCACCAGGGATGTTAGGATCGTTCGCTCTTTATATGCCATACCACTGATGCCTCGGGTCAGATAGTTCTCCTGCCTTAGTTCTTATTATAATTTTCTCCTTCCCTCCTGGACTTCGTCCAGCTTATACCTCCCTGGACTTCGTCCAACTTATAACTCCAAATTCTCTCTTTTTTATTTATTTATTTTTTTTTATCTGGACCTTGTTCCAGTTTATTCCTCCCTTTTTAGACCCTGGACTTCGTCCAGCTTATACCTCCAGTACCCTTCCCCTAGGCCCGAGAGGTTACTTCTATCACCAAAAATTTTCTCCTTCTAAGTTCTTTCCCTAAGCATCAAGTGGCAGCCCTCTCATTTTGTGTTAGTATGAAGTGTTTAAGGCTTATAACTCACTTTTATGAAGGGCTTCACAGCTAGATTAGTCGAGGCATATTCTTTCGTCCTTACTTCATCCAAACCGATTTTGATTTATTAAGGAAAAGGGCATCAAAGTTGACATGCATTCTCTCTTCAATCACTCTCACTAAGGGGCTTTGCTTTCTATTCACCAGTTATGCATAAACACATAATTTCCTACTAACTGACTACTACTAACTCCTAGACCTAGTAAACAGACACATATAATTGACACTAACTTGCACTAACTCCCTCCCCCCTCCCACTTCACCATGCTTGTCCCCAAGCATTTTTTTGTGAAGTGGAAAACAGGGCTAAGTTAGTGCGACACCTAACAGACTCACAAAACACATATTATATAAAAAAAAACAAACTTCTCACACTTAGACCGAGCATCGGGCTAAGTGGGAGAAGGTACACAAATTAACAGACACCAAAGCATGCTATATAAAAAAAACAAACTTCTCACACTTAGACCGAGCATCGGGCTAAGTGGGAGAAGATAGCTAACACATATATACATAAAGATAACACAAGTATTCACAGACACATAAAAAAAACGGCATGCTTTGTAAAAAAAACGAACTAAAACATAAAAAGACATAAAAAAAACTAAAATTTAAAATTACTTGGTTGGGGGGGGGGTCAATTCTGGCTCTGGTCCCCCGTGGGACCAGACTTCTTGGGCATCGTCTTTGCTTTCTTCTGGCTGGGCTTGGGTTCATCATCCTTCTTGGCCTTCTGTTCCCCTGGCCTGGGGGTATCCTTCTTCACTGGTACGCTGGTGGTGGTCTCGCTGTCCTTTCTCTTCTTCTCTGGTGGCATTCCTTGGGTGCTGGGGGCTGGCTTCTCTGGGGTGACTCCTGGGGTCAGCTGCCTAGATTCTGTGGGCAACTTGGGAGGCATGCGCTGCTGCTGGGCCCGGAGGATCTTTTGGTCAACCACAGTGACCATCTTCATCATTGTCTCCACGGCCTGGGCCATCTTGTCAGCTTGCGCGGCCATCATCTCCCTCTGAGCCACCGCCTCTTGGTGCAGCTTCAGCAAGATCTCCTGTTGCTGCACCGTATTTGCTCCCAGTTTCAACATTGTTTCTTCCATCCTTGTTTGCCACCCTTCACTTGTCGTTTTCTCATCACCTTCTTCATCCACCTTCTCTGTCTTTATCTTCACTCCGTCAGCTTTCCCTACTTCGTAAAATCTCAACACGCCGTCCTTCATTATCGTCAATCCCTTGTTGAAGAAGAACGGGAGATCGAAGTATCCTGGGTCGCTACACATTGGCAGGTTGGTGACTGAGTTGGCTATCTTCATTGACACATTTCTCTGGAGGTATGCTCCCAGCAAGTTGCACGTGTAGAGATGGCGGTCGGAGTGAGTTCTGACTCTCTGGCACGCATAGGCAGTCCAGTACCCGAGGTGGACCTTCACATTGTTCAGCATGCACCACATGAAATACAACTCTGGAGTAGTGAGGGTTGCACCCACTTGACCCAAGAGATTGTACCCGATATATACTTGTGCCAATCGGAGTACAGGGTCAGTGATGTGTATCCCCTTCGATGTGCTTGTCTTGAACTTGGCCACCTTCTTGTGGGCAACCATCCTCCAGGCCTCCTCAGCATCGAAGCCAGCTGTATTCTTGGGCGCGCCGATCTCTCTCTCATTCCACGCTCCTTCTTCCTCCTCCTCGGGTGTCAGTAGTCCCAGTCTCAACGACCACTCCCTTATACTCATCTCCATCTCCTCGTTGAACATCCTGAAAGAGATTGTGTCTGCATCGAGATCCGTAGATTGTTTGAACTTGAAGGATGTGAAGAACTCCTTTGCCAGAGCCACCGGCACCTCCGCATTGCTGTGGTTGATTGCTGTGGTTGAGGTCCGAGAGGCACAACTTCTTTCCGGACTTCGCCGATTTTCCATTCGTGGCTCGGCCATCACATGCCTTCTGCAGCTTTGGGTCCTCAAACTGGACCATGGCTTCCAACAACCTCTTGGTCACAAGGACCTCCATCGTCTCAAACGGGCTCTCTTCCACGGCTGGTATCTCAGCCTCCTCTTTGTCTGTTGGATGGGCAAACGACACACGGATCGCCTCCGGCTCGCTAATCACCACAGTGGTGTTCGCGGGGCGAGATTTCTTCTGCTGGGGCTTAGCAGTATGCTTCCCCTTCCTTTTCCTCTCAGCCTCGTATCTCGTCTCCATAGCCTCTGGAGAGATCTCCTTCTCAGCTGCCACAGTCTCCTGGACCGGGGGAATACCTTCCTCAGTCTCCTCTATGTCTTCCAGCCTCAGGCGCTTGGATCTGCCTGCCTCTGCCTCATCCACTTGCTTTCTGTTCAGACGGGATTGCCTCCTCGTCATCCTCTCATCCGTCGGAGTCACTTGTTCATCAGTAGTCGTATCGTCCACCACGACGATGTCAGTCTCGATTTCTTCACAAACATTCTCGGCATCTTGCTCATCGCCGTCTCTTCCTTCCTCCTCATTTTCAACTTCCTTCTCGGTCTCCTCAACATCAACTTCCTCATCAACACTCTCACCTTCTTTCTCAGCCTCCTTGTCAACACCCGTCTCACCTTCTTCACCTACGCTACCTTCACTACCCTTCCCATCATCCTCAGTCTCCTCTATACCCTGTTCTTCACTCGCTTCCACCTCCCCTGTTTCTTCTTGACCCACTTCCTCTGTTCTATCACTCTCCCCACCATCTTCACCCTCCTCTTTTTCCCTTCATCCCCTGACCCAGCGGCCTCTACATCCGGTGTTTCTTCTTGCTCACCTAGACTACCCCCTCCCTCCTCTCTCTCTAATTCCTCCATACCCATCCTATCACCCTCCTCCTCTCCAGTTTCTTCTTTATTTACAGAGGGTTCGGCATGGGGCTCAGTTTCTTTTTGAGGACTTGTATGTGGGGGGTTCGTCTCTTGGGTTAGGGTTTCCGGTAAAATTTGGGGGTTTTCGGTGTGCGTGGGTAAGGCTTGTGCGGTGGGTGTTTCGATTAATGTGTGGGGTCTTGGTGGAATTGTAAGTGGGGTTAGGGCAGGAATTACCTCTTCTTGTTTCCGGCATGCCTCCGACATTTGGGCAAAGAATTTGCTCGCCTTCGGCCCCTTCCCGTACTTCCTCATGAATTCTTGTATGATTTCCTCGGGATCCGGTTCTACTTCTTCGGATTTCGCCTCGGCGGGGTTGTCTTGTCCGATGTTTTGCTGTGGTTGCACTTCAGTCGGCATGGGCTGCGGTGGAACTTCCGGCGGAGTGGGGTTTTCTTCTGGTGGCGGCGTGGGTGCTTTCTCGGCCGCGGGAGTCGAACTCGCCGCCTCTGTTGTTTTCTTTTTGGGTTTTTCCCTTTGGCGGGTTCTTCCCGCGGGTTGTGCGTGACACCGATGATTTTTCTGCATCTTCGTGTACGGCGGTGGTTAACGGTGATGGTTACGGCGGTGGTTGATGGTTCTCGGATCTGCAGAGAGAAAGAAAAGTTTGGGAATTAGGAGTTATGAGAAAATAATTTTAGGTGAGGGAAGTTATTTAGTTTTTTAGGGAAGTTATTTTAGGAAAAAGAAAATAAAAGGAAAATAAAATAATTAAAAGGAAAAGAAAAAGAAAAGGAAATAAAATAGAAAAAAGGAATATTATGATTGGCTGCAGGCGAACGGTCGCGTCTCTGACGCGAGCAACCGTACGCCTCGCCAGCTTTTTGAAATTCAAAATTCAAACTTCCCCCTGATTTTTCTCACTTCCCTCTGACCTGGTAATCCGAAACACTTAGTAAAAATAACGAAATTTGCTGAACGTCTGGGTCAAAGAGATGAGCCTTTCACACTTGTGCATTTCCACAGACGATCAGAATTTTCAAAAATCTTTTTGGGTTTTAGAAGTATATATATAATTTTTTTGTATTTTCATAAAAAAACTTATTCATGTTATTTACACCTAAATGTTTAAATATTCTTGGGAATTAACTGGTCCAGTCAGCTGATCGAAAATTTTACCCTATCTACCTGACCCAGTAATTCCCGAAGAATATTTAAACATGGCTTACTAGGCAATAGTGGAAGGTGTGTGGAGTGGAATTTCTTCCACTTCACACAACTCCGAACTATCCCTAAACACTTTCACTCTATGACCATTAACAAGGAACGGAACAGAGTTAGCATTGACTCCCTGAATTTCCACTGCTCCATGCGGTCGAATGCCAACGATTGTGTAAGGCCCTATCCATTTTGACTTCAGCTTCCCAGGCATGAGCTTGAGCTTTGATTGAAAAAGGAGTACTTTCTGCCCAACCTGCAGCTCCTTGACCCGGAGGTTTTTATCGTGCCAGAGTTTGGTCCTCTCCTTATACCACATGGCTGAGTCATATGACTCCATCCTCAATTCCTCCAGTTCCTGCAGTTGCATCTTCCTCTCTTCCTCACAGGCATGAGCCTTCATGTTCATTTCCTTGACTGCCCAATATGCTTTGTGCTCTATCTCCACGGGCAGGTGGCACATTTTTCCAAATACCAATCTGTAGGGTGACATTCCTATTGGTGTCTTGTAAGCGGTTCTGTAGGCCCAGAGAGCATCGTCTAGACGTTTGCTCCAGTCCTTTCTCGAGGTATTCACTGTCTTCTCTAGGATGCCCTTTATTTCTCGATTCGAGATTTCAGCCTGCCCATTGGACTGGGGATGATACGGAGTAGATAACCGATGGTGGACTCCATACTTTCTCATCAGCGCTTCAATCGTCCTATTACAGAAGTGAGTCCCTTGGTCTGAGATGATCGCTCGGGGCACGCCATACCGGTTGAATATATTGGCCTTTAGGAATCTTGAGACTTCCTTCGCGTCGCTTGAACTTGTAGCTTTGGCCTCGATCCACTTGGACACATAATCTACAGCAACCAATATGTACGTATTTCCATACGAAGATGGGAATGGGCCCATGAAGTCCATGCCCCAAACATCAAAGATCTCGCAAACTATTATTGGAGTCTGTGGCATCTCATCTCTCATAGAAATCCCTCCGGTCAGTTGGCACCTACTGCAGTTCTGGCAGAACTCATAAGCATCTCTATTCAGCGAAGGCCAGTAGAAACCGCTATCCAGAACTTTTCTCGCCGTTTTTCTTGGGCCGAAATGTCCACCACACGCTAGTGCATGGCAATGGTTTAGCACGTCTCTTTGTTCCCACTCTGGAATACACCTTCTTATTACTTGATCTGGACCCATTTTCCAGAGGTATGGGTCATCCCAAAAGTAGTACTTGGAATCGCTTTTAATCTTCATCCTCTGGGCCCTAGTGACTTCTTGTGCGGTAGGTAGTTCTCCAGTGACCAAATAATTCGCCAGGTCAGCGAACCAAGGCTCGTCATTCAGCTTGCCTTTCCGTTTCTCTGACTCCTCGGGCCCAGTTAATGCTAATACTGCTACCCATCTGATTGGTCTAGTGGATTCCCCTAAGTAGTACAAGTGCTCCTCTGGAAAAGCATCAGGGACGGCTTCCTCATCTTCTCCCTGGGTAATTCTGCTTAAATGGTCAGCCACTCTATTCTCGGTCCCTCTCTTATCTCTGACTTCCCAGTCGAACTCTTGCAATAGCAGCACCCATCGGATTAGCCTTGGCTTTGATTCCTTCTTGGCTAGAAGATACTTAATGGCTGCATGGTCAGTGAACACTATGGCCCTTGACCCCAGTAGATATGGTCGGAATTTTTCAAATGAGTACACCACAGCCAGCATCTCCTTCTCGGTGGTGTCATAGTTCTTCTGGGCCTGGTTGAGAGTCTTCGAGGCGTAAAATATGACATAACTTTTTCCTTCGATTCTCTGGCCTAAAACTGCTCCTATGGCAAAATCACTCGCATCGCACATTACCTCGAAGGGGTAATCCCAGTTGGGCGAGCGGATTATCGGGGCTGTGACCAAACGATCCTTGAGTAGCTGGAAGGCTTCTTCACATTTATCATCAAATTTAAACTCCACATCATTCTGCAAAAGTCGTGTTAGGGGCTGGGCAATTTTTGCGAAGTCTTTTATGAACCTTCGGTAGAACCCTGCATGTCCCAAGAATCCACGAATTTCCTTCTGATTCGTTGGGTATGGAAGCTTAGAGATTACTTCCACCTTTGCTTGATCTACCTCGATGCCCCTCTCTGATACAACATGTCCCAGCACTATCCCCTCCTTGACCATGAAGTGGCACTTCTCGTAGTTTAGCACCAGGTTCTTCTTCCTGCATCTCTCCAAAACAACATCTAGGTGCCCCAGGCAAGCCTCGAAAGAATCTCCATAGACGGTGAAATCATCCATAAAAATTTCTATGCAATCTTCCAGCAAATCTGAGAAAATGCTCATCATGCATCTCTGAAATGTCCCAGGTGCGTTGCATAGACCAAAAGGCATTCTCCGGTAGGCATACGTTCCAAAGGGGCAGGTAAATGTGGTCTTCTCCTGATCCTCTGGGTTGACATAGATTTGAAAATACCCACTGTAACCATCTAGAAAGCAGAAGTATTGTTTTCCCGCCAACCTCTCCAGCATTTGGTCGATGAAGGGTAGTGGGAAATGATCCTTGCGTGTGGCTGCATTGAGTTTCCTGTAGTCTATGCACATTCTCCATCCCGTGACTAACCTTGTGGGCACAAGCTCGTTGCGGTCATTCTTGACTACTTGTATTCCTGATTTCTTCGGCACCATGTGGACAGGACTCACCCATTCACTATCGGGAATAGAGTAAATGATCCCCAGGGCTAGCAGCTTCAATATTTCCTTTAAGACTTCCTCCCTCATATTGGGGTTGAGTTTTCTTTGTGGATCTCGGTATGCTTTGGCTCCTTCTTCCAAACGGATGTGATGCATACATAGGTCGGGGCTGATCCCCACTAGGTCAGACAGAGTCCATCCTATTGCTTTCTGGTTCCTCCCCAGCACTTCTAATAGTTTAACTTCCTGCTCCTGGGTCAGAAGGCTGTTGATTATGACAGGCAGAGATTCGCCTTCTCCTAGGTAAGCATACTTCAGACCCGGAGGAAGATTCTTCAATTCCTTCTTTGGAGGGGGTACTTCAGGGGGTAATGGATTTTTCTCCATACCTTTCTTGACCAGCTCGTCCAACTCTGGCAACTTTTCCATACTGGCCAGTTGAACTGATTCCTTTGACCCAGGGGATCTTGCCTCACCACAGAAATCCATTATTGCCTTTGTGATTTCTCCGTCAGATAGCCCTTGTCCCATAATTGCTTCACACCATCCTGCAACTTCTTTCCTCATGGATTCAGTCATTTCCGAGGTGTCCACCTGTTCCTGCAATAGTTCGGTCTCAAGAAACTCCTGGACCAGGGGGTTAATGACATCAACAAAATGGAGGTTTTCCACGTCTAGTGGTTTCCTCATAGCTTCATCAATGCTGAAAGTGAATTTCTCCCCATTGTAATCCAAACAGATGGTGCCATCAAAAACATCGATTATAGTCTTAGCGGTCCTCATAAATGGTCTCCCTAAAAGAACGCCACTAGACTCAGCTGTTTCGTTGTCACTCATCTTTATCACATGAAAATCAGCAGGGTATAAAAAATTATGAACTTTTACTATCACATTTTCTAATACTCCTTCAGGGCTAATGCATGATCTATCAGCTAGTTGGATTACCACTTTCGTATCAGTCATTCTCGCTCCTACCAGTTTTTTGTATATGGAAAGCGGTAACACATTAATAGATGCACCTAAATCACACATTGCATGCTCGATTCTGACACCTCCTATAGTGATAGGTAAGGTAAACATACCTGGGTCAGTTTGCTTTGAAGGCATTATCCTTTTCTGAATTACTGCAGATACATTCTCCCCGATCACGATCTTCCCGTCAGATTTTGCCTTGCCTGCAACGAATTCCTTAATGAATTTGCTGAACGGGGGAAGCTTCAAAGCCTCCAGGAACGGGAGGTTGATCTCCAGCTTTCCAAAGATCTCCATGAAATCCACGGGGTTGTCCTTTTTCTTCTTGGCATCTCCTCTGTAGGGAAAAGGTTTCACCCTCTTTATCGTGTTGGTAGGATCTTCCTTAGAGGGTTCTTCCGCCTCTCCTTCTTCTTTTTTTTCAATTTCTACCTCAGGCTCTGGGTCTAAGAAAAATGGGTCTGCCATCCGAGGTAACGATCCTCCCAAGTCACCGGCTTGAAGATCATCCTCTGCTCTAACTTCTTCTTTTTGCTGGACCGGGTGGATAACCTCTTCGCTCCTTGGCACTGACATTTCATCATTTTCCTTCAGCTTGGGTCCTTCATATGCTTTCCCAGATCTCAGGGTAACCTGGCTGATGTTTGCCCTTTCTGGTGGCTTTACTGAGGCTGGAATCCTTCCCTCATTCCCTCGCATGTCGCTCAGGGACGTTGCGATCTGAGATAATTGCTTCGACATCAGATCCATCGCGGCCTTGTGTTCCTGCTGAGCATCCTGGAGTTTGTGAACCACGTCATTGTTTGCCACCAAGTTGTTTTGCATGTGTTGTTGAGAATTCACTAGGTCATGGACCATATCATCCAGATTCCTCTGGGTCCGAGTGTTCTGTTGACTGCCACTTGGCCCTTGACCATGATTTGGTCCACCCCCTTGATGCGGGCGAAAGTTTCCTTGACCTCCTTGGTTATTGTTGTACTGATTCCCTGGCCCCTGATAGTTGTTGTTCCTCTGGTGTGGGGGTACATATGAGCTTCCCTGGTTATTTTGGTTCCTATTGTTCCAGCTGGATTGATTTCCTTGACCTCCTTGGCTCCAATTACCTTGTGCTCCTTGATTCCAGTTGCCTTGCCCCTCTTGACTCCTTCCGCATGGAGCGTCTTTGATTCTCCACTGGTTCCAATTGTTGCCTTGATTATTTTGGTTCCAATTTCCTACTGCATTTATATGGGCTGGATAATCCATCCCTCCTTGAGATCCGCAATAATTGTAACCATCCTCTGGACCCAGTGCTTGTTTTTCTTTCTCTGTTGGACCCGGTGAATCGTTCTTCCCTAGGGCAGTTAGGATAGTTTTCTCGAGCTGCTCCATTCTGACATCCATCCTTGCATCCACTCGGGCATCCATCCTTTCTTCATTTTGCACTGTGACTGCATCCGCATTCCCTCTCCTTAGAATGGTACGAGGTGAATCGTATGCCTTTTTTGCATCAATTAATCTTCCCAGTATCTCTCGGGCCTCGCTCACCTTCCTCTTGGTGAAATTTCCTCCACTAGCGGTGTTCATCAGATCTTTGGACTCAGGTTTCGCCCCTTCATAGAATAGATAGTAGGTTTCGGCTTCCATCATCCTTGCTTACATTCTTGGATCTCCTTCTTGAGAGCATTCGTTTTGTTAGAAGGGAAGAAGTAATCCAAGAACTCCAACTTGAAGTCTTTCCACGTATTGATTGAGTCGGGTGGCAGCCTTAACAACCACGTGTTAGCCTCCCCCTTTAGCGCGAACGGGATCGCGCGTAATCGATAATCCTCCTCTGTTGCATCGTTGGGTCTCTTCTGAATGCTGCAAAGCTTACTGAATTCATTGAGGAACTCATAGGGGCACTCATTCCTCCGACCCGAGAAAGTGGGGAGAATGCCCAGCACATTAGTTTTGATGTCGATCGCCCTCTGGCGCTGGGTAGAGACGATGGCCTGGGCAGGCTCGCCATCTAAATGGGCAGTGAGCCAGCCGATCTCTGGGTCGTCGTCGCCTGCGTTGGCCATGCTCTCAACACTTTCCTCCTCTGTCTCTGAGGTTGACTTTGGTACCACGTGTTAGCCTCCCCCTTTAGCGCGAACGGGATCGCGCGTTCCTCCTCTGTTGCATCGTTGGGCCTCTTCTGAATGCTGCAAAGCTTACTGAATTCATTGAGGAACTCATAGGGGCACTCATTCCTCCGACCCGAGAAAGTGGGGAGAATGCCCAGCACATTAGTTTTGATGTCGATCGCCCTCTGGCGCTGGGTAGAGACGATGGCCTGGGCAGGCTCGCCATCTAAATGGGCAGTGAGCCAGCCGATCTCTGGGTCGTCATCGCCTGCGTTGGCCATGCTCTCAACGCTTTCCTCCTCTGTTTCTAAGGTTGACTTTGGTTCCTTCTTAACTGACGAAGTTGACTCCTCGTCGCTCTCCGAACTCAGGTGAACTGGATCCCCTGTTGTAAGCCCCGATCTGGTGGTAACTGGGAATATAGTTTCCTTGACCCGCCAACTAGTCTGGGCGCTTCTCCAACCAGGTGAGTTGTTCCAGTGTCCGAACCGGTAGCTCCTGTTCATAAACTGAAAAAAGAAACAAAAGAAAACATGTTAAATAAATTATTTACACCAAAACATTCGCAAGCACACTAATAACACCATGTTCCCCGGCAACGGCGCCATTTTGACAGGGTCCTAGAAGTGCAGTGCAGGTTTGTACTGTGATATGTGTCACTCGATCTAACAGGTCCAGAGGATTCGACTAGACTTCAGGGGCTAGAAGATCGTGGAACTATCAGAAAGGGGTCGTTGGGTGCACTCTGTCCCTTCAAAAACCTCAACCCACTATACTACAACTATCATAGGGAAGTAAAGGATCGATCCCACGAGGAAGCAGGTGTTACGAAACTGCATTTGAGGATGTTTTGGAAAGGAAAGGGGTTGGCTGCTGCCACGCAATTTTTGTGGGTCGAGAACTTAAAACTACTGGGTCTGAGAGATAAGCGAAACTTTACTCTACCTATTGGGTCTAATAGATCAGGAGAACTTTACTCTACCTACTCGGTCTAAAGGATCAGAATAACTTTACTCTACCTATTGGGTCTAAGAAACGAAAGCGTACGGAACATACATGACTCAGAGAAAGTGAGATATTTTTAAGTTCTAAGACAGCTGGGGTAAACTTAACTAGACAGACTTTCCTAATTTGGGCAAACAAGCATAAAGCGAAAAGCAAGACAAATTTCCTTAAACTACCAGGGTCTGGAAAAGCATGCAGAAAAGTAAAAGAGACAAAGTAGATCGTACTGACAGGTCTAGCAGATATGCAGAAAAAGTAAAGTACATGCAGAAAAGTACTGACATAAAGCAGATCTGGTTCTAACTACCAACAACTTCATCTTCTTCGGGAATCAAACGAGAATAGCAGATAAAACAGAGTTTTAAACACCATGAAAACAGAGCAAACTTTAGATCTAGACTTAAAACGAGAAATTAAAGCCTAAACTAACAGATCTACGCTACTGGACCTAAAGGATGCAGAAACAGAAAGTAAATAGCCATAATCATGCATAACGTAAACATTAAGCACTAAATATGCGAAACTCCAACTCCGAAACACCAAGATTCAACAAATCCAAACATCTTCATATGCAAATTCCCAACCTCCAACAACAAACACAGATCTCAGCTCCAAACATCCAACAACAAACAAGAACGAAAGCTAAAAACAAGAGATGAACATAAACTCAGAGATATTCGACCAAAAGCAAACATAAACTTCCATAATAACTATAAATAAGTCTGAATCCAGCAGATCAAAGGAAGAAACTAGATTTGCGAAACTTAAAAATCAACAAGGTACTAAACGAAAGCAAATGAAATTGTTTCTTCGCCTCCACAAGGCGGTGTTACACAGCAAAATAACAACAATGACGATGAGAACCACGGTGGCCAGAATCCTCCATGTCCAAGTGCGCAGCAGTCGAAGATAAAAATTTGAAGTAGAGAACTAGAACTAGAGCTAGGAGAGCGTAGAAGTGGCTGTTCACGGATTCGCTTCTTCTTCAAGGTTGAGCTCTTTATATATGTGAGGCTCTGATCCCTAGGGTATCCCCTCTGGTGATTTTACGCTCCTGCCCTTGAGTAAGAATCTTTAAAATAATTTGCTCTCGCTCCATTCTACTCCTGTCGCCAACTTTTGATTCTCCCAGGTCCGAACGACGACTTCTGATTTTTGCTTCAATTTCATCTCTTTTGCATCTGTCAGGTCAGGTAACAACAACTCCTGGGTCCGACAGATTTACTACGCACCTGAACTCAATAACGCACATTAGCGCCCCAAATGCACAGAATTTTAATCCTAAACCGATGCATGAAAGGAGCCTTATCACTTCTACAAATTATTATTAGTATTTTCTACATGCATGTTTAATGTTTTGTTGAGACACCTGAAAATTGATAGTATAAATTATTTATTTGAGAGTACACATATTTTCACGCTTAATTTGCTATTTTTCTTACAAACGTACTAATATACTACTTATAAATTTTCAACTCATTTAAAGGGACGTGACATAATTTAAATGTAATGAAATAGACGCTTAATTTGCTATTTTCTTGTAGTATCTTACAAATGTAAGTGCTGTATAAAGTTTCAAACTCATTTAAAGGGACGTGACATAATTTAAATTTAATGAAATAGACAAATAAATAAATTTATTAGTAAAAAACAAATGAATTTTGAAATAGAGAAATTAATTTAATACGATATTAATAATAAATAAATAGAGCAAATCAAACTTTAATTTCCCGGGAACAAAAGAAGCGTATAAATATAGAGTTCCACAAATTACGCTACTCATCAATCGAAGCATCAAAATATCGCAATGCAATCTCCATAGCCAAAACTCTCCTTTAATCCCATCGCAAAATCCCCCAATTCGATCGCATTCGCATCAGATTCGCCATGGATTTCTGGCTGAGAGCTCGCGCATTCGCGGAGGAGGCGGCGAGGAAATCGCAGCAGCTGACGCAGGGGCTCGGCTCCACCAACTTCTCAGGCGTCGTCTCGGAGGCGTCGAGGCGCTCCAAGGAGCTGGCGGCGGAGGCGTCGAAGCTGTCGCAGGAGTTCGCCGCGGACGCGATGAAGCGCACCGACGAGATCAAGGCTCACATTCCTCCTCCCGCCGTGGTTCTCAACAATCTCGTCGATTCAGCTCAGAAGGCGGCCTACAGCCCCGCCGATCTGGATATGTTCGGTGTTACGGATGAGCTGAGGGAGTTTGTGAGAGGCATTACGACGAATACTTTCCGTGATTTTCCGCTTGAAGGTGTGTTGTTGTCTGATTTACTTACTGATTGTTGATTTGAGTTTTCCGCATTCTATGTTGCGTGATCGAATTTTGGTTTACTGTTTTCGAGATTTGATGCAGTGTGAATCGAATTATACTGCATTTTTTATCCTTTGTTGAGATGCGTTCTGGACAATGCTGAAACAATAGCTGTTACGAAATGCAATTGATATACAAGATAAGAATATGCGTGAATATAACGAAACGATGAGAAATGGGGAGAGAAGGGAGGATGGTGGGCACAGCACGGATATATACTATCAACTTGTCATCAACTCATCATAAGATTAGTCACCACATAATTAGTCCAATGCTGACTGGAAACGTATAATCTGATCCTATAGCAGACAACTACTACTAAAATTTATTTTCAGCCGGATACAGGAGAAAACAGAGGAACTTAACAGAAGTCCAACAAAAAGGTTTCTATAATAAAATGAAAACTCTATTTTTAACTTTTACCCTTTCGAAAACATAAGAATATGATCCTCCAGTGTGAAGAAGTTTGCTGGTGGTCCCGTAGATGGGCATCAGATCCTTAGAAAAGCAATAGTTAGGCCCTTGTGACTCTGTATTCTTTTAGATTTCTATTTATGTACTCAATATATGATTGGCCTAAATGAAGATACTATTCCTTACTTCACATTTAGTTATTCCCCTCCATTCTTTGAGTGAAGCTATCCTAAGAACTTTCTAAACCCTTTTAGTTAAAAAGAAGAATGGGGCACTTTAATGACTCATTGAGTTGGTGGGACTAGATTTGTTTCAGTTAGAATAAATGTTTCTGGAATATTATGCATGCTTTGTAGTTTTAGAACTCTTAATCCCTTTAAGATGCCAACAATAATTCTTCAGTACCCACGCATCTCAGCACATAATGCAAATATTTACATCTGGTATCATTCTTATGGCAGATGAGTCAAAAGTATCTAATATTCATACCGTCTCAAATGTTCGGCAAGATCTCACAGAGTGGCAAGAAAGGCATGCCAATCTTGTTCTTTTGACAGTGAAGGTTAGAGCCTTCATGTATATAATCTACACTTGCTTTGGAGAGAGTGGATAGGAAGAATCAATCTTATAACTACATGTTTTATCTGCCTGGAAGTAGAAAGCGCCTCTTAGGATATATGATAAGATCTTTATTTCAACTCTCGTTTGAAATCCTCTTACATTTAAAACCAAGACTTTGAGTCCATGTTCAGGGGGACTAATCACATATCCTTAAAGCAATATCTTCATAAGTGCACAATATGAAGATGTTACTAATGATATATATCTTTGACTATCTGCATGATAACAAGGTAGGTTGGTGGTGGAACTATTAGGGGATCTAAATGACTCTTTGTTCTATATTGTTTGTCTCTACAGCGTAATTTTAATATAATCGGTCAATCTTTACTTTGTTCAGACTGGACAGATATATTACTTCACATCATGTAGGCCTGGCCAACCTTATTAGTTTGCCGTTGTTTAATACTACAAATGAACATGAAAATTAAAATCATGCTCAAATCACATATGCATAACTATTTGCATATGCTTTCAGGAAATCTCAAAGCTAAGGTATCAACTATGTCCACGTGTGATGAAGGAATGGAAGTTTTGGAAAATCTATTTCATTCTTGTAAACAGTCATGTGGCAGCGTAAGTAAAAGAAAATTTTGCATTAATGACTGTGTTTGTAATCAGTTGGCAATTTTGAAACCAAATGCAAAGATGCAAAACCGCTAGCAAGTAATTTATTTTTTCTGTATCACTTTAACTCTTGACCTCATTTGATCATTGATTTGATTTAATTTACCTATTTATATGTGGCCCCTACTAATGTATCTTTTTCTACTGCTAAGCTGTGCTTTTCTAAAGCTTTCTCTTGCTGCTTTAGATTAGCATAACTTTCTGTGTATCTCAAATAGGTCTTGTAGATCTTATATTTGTAATTTTATCAAAAGAATAATTTATAAATCTATGTGGATTTATATAAATCTAACACCGAAATCTATAAATCATATGTTTTGGAACATATTTGACAAACAATGTACATATGATTTTATTACTTTGGTGTGATTATGTTAAGGTTCCAGATATTATGAGGTTGTGTTGAGATCATTATGAACTCGTATCCATCACTCTTCTGTTTCTTTGGCTTGAATGTATGTGTATATGCTCTTAATATACATGTCTGTTTTTGTTAGATATGAGAAACACTATGTGGAAGTTGTAAAGCTCAAGCCAGCTGAAAATGTTACAGATGCTGAGGTCGAGGGGACTTCATCAAGTGTAAGATCTGAAGAAGCAGATGAGATTTCGAAACCAAAAGGCAGTGCTCAGAAGTCAGCATCCATTGACAAGGATCTGGATGTATTTCTTCTTGGAGACCTTGATGACAGTGATGATGATGATCCAGGTACGATATGCTTAGCCGAGTAAGCTTTAACTCTTTGTTATAATGCAACCCTTGTTCAAGCAGATTTAATATTACATTTCTCCACTTTTTGGTACTACTACTATTTATAGTATTTGATTTTTTTAATCAATTTTGTTCATAAGATGGTAGTATAATTTTTTTCCTTTCTTAAGCTTCTCAAATCTTGATCTCCAGCTACCATATTGTTAAATTTATCATGATGATATGCAAATAGCAAGCCAATTTGGCTATATGCACATAACTGAAGGTCACTGCTCTTTTCTTTGGTAAAAACTTCAACGTGACCACATTATAGTTCTGCTTTTTATTGTATTATTCATGTCTTCACTATCCTGTTTTTCCTAAGTTAGAACTTAATTAGTGATGACAATTTGTTTTAGTTGTTCCCACAGCATGTTCATTGTGTTTTTAATTTCTCAGATGATGGGAATGATGACTCAGATGATGATGGCTTTGAAAAAATATAACTAGGTAAGTGCAGTAGTTGTTTCTCATTGCAGTTGCTTTCCTATTACCTCTATTATTATTGTGTTGCCAGGAGATATTTTTCATGAGAAACACCTCTATCATTTTTACTTTGCATACTAAAAAGAAAGTTGATTTTCAAATGGAGTTGAATATAATTTGCTCTATCATCACAGAATACAAAAGGGGTCATAAATTAACTGACTAAAGCCTCCGAGATGAATATACTGTCAAATAAGTGAAAAATAGCTGTAGGCTGTTCTCATCCTATCCTTAGACCATCAATCAAGCTAGCACATTTACTTGTTATAGTAATTTTTGAATTTCTACAAGCATTATCCTTGCCTAGCTTTGCCTAAGTGTGAGGCATTATAATGGTCGCTGTTTGTGACATTATTTTTGGCATTAACAATCAAATTCAACAACAAAGTTGGTCATTAGATAATGCATAATTGCATATAATTTTGCTTGCCTCTCATCTTTTGAGCTTAAATTGATACCAACTCAGTTACTTTTTATTGTATGCTTTTAGGAGGATGATAAAGAATCTCACTGAAAACGAGTACATACAATAATATCGGTTCTTTGAGATGAGTATCGAAGAAATTCTAAGGTAAGGGCAGAAATCACGATGCTACACAGAATTCAACTGCTGCAAAATTTATTCAAACTAGTAAATCCCATTTTCTCTTGTTTCTCTTGACATCATTGAGAAAGTTCTTACTTCTATTTTCGATCTCAACATCTCTACTTAATAATATTGGGATTATTAAGGATTGTTGGGAGGGGAACTTTGGATTTGATAGTCGATGTAATCTGTAATTCATGTCCATCATTGTCCTATTACTCGAAATTCATTGGTCGAATTGTCCGTGTTTTTTGACTGGTTCGTAGTACATTTATCATCACCGAATTTACTAGTAATAATAATCTAATTTCCATCACATTTTAAAAAAAAACTTAGTTATGAAATTAACATCTAACGCATTTATGATGGCCTGCAATAAACATGTGGGACTGCAGTATAAATTGCTATAATCATAGTCTCATTCTTGTTCAGATTCTAGGCTCTCTTGGTAAAATTCACTACTTATGTAGTTTTAGTAAATAGAGTGCGTTTGGAATGTGCAACATTCCAGTACTAAAAATGTTTCTACATATTAGCTGATGCATGTGATATTCATAAATGAATAGTTTCTCAATTTATGTTACATTGAATTCTATCCTAGAATGCTACTTCATATCCAGCTAGGTGTTGTTGTCCATGCCACCGTCGTAGTTCAGTCGTAAAACCATATACGATCCGATATATGCAGTACGACTCTTTGTGATTACATCTTCTCATGTATAAGCAACAATCTGTTTCAGGTTGAAACTGATCTGATCTTCTGTTGTTAATTCTATTTGATTCGCACAAGTTCTTCGCGTTGCCTAGTCGTGTGTTTGCGTAACTATTCTTTGAAATGTAGGTCGCCATACCAGTTGAAATCTACAGGTTGAAGGAAAATGATGAACATGTATGCAGAAGGTGATATGAACAAAACACTGAGGTGAAAGGTTGCTTTGAAATGACTTAATGTTGACATACCTTTATTTGTTAAACTCTAATTCTCTCTGTTATCGTTAGTAGAGAGTAATTGTGTTATACATTGCGAAAACAATAAATAATTCACGTTAGCTGGGACGGGAAGAAATACAGGTCACTTATGGTGTGCCGGAGGGAATATTATTTTTCTAAAAATCATGATCCCCGGTGATGGTAGGGCGACTCGTCTTCCATCGCCGGCTGATGCATAGATAATAAAAATTAGACATTTTATATCAGGACAAAGGGAAAAAGGAAAACACTGAATATA
The DNA here is from genome assembly GCF_023119035.1 of Salvia hispanica. Taxonomy (NCBI): domain Eukaryota; kingdom Viridiplantae; phylum Streptophyta; class Magnoliopsida; order Lamiales; family Lamiaceae; genus Salvia; species Salvia hispanica. The sequence continues at coordinate 35,195,411 of NC_062967.1, read as the reverse complement.
ACGCATGTTTGTAAATGCAACGATAGTGAAAAATGACTAATCATAGGTTTTTTTTAATAGACCAAAACTATACTAGTATTTTATTATTACAAATGTCTACTTCAATATAATCCTGCACGACTGGGATACATAGATAAGTTGGGGTGTCACAATACTACTTTATTGCAATAATATCATTTATACTACTAAATACACAAATTTCTCGACTAGACGTAAGTAGAATAATTTTCACTTCGAGCATTCTAGCTTCAGGATTTTTTTTCTTTCTAATTTATAAACGTAAAACATCAAAATACGAGGCTCAGTATCCTAATTCTTGAATTCAATAAAAAATAAAATAAAATAAAATAAATTCACTATATAAATGCGAAAATAGATTTGTGTTAAAATGACAATCCCTCTTAAAGTGACATTGTGACACCACTTATACAACAATATTATAAACGCTAATAGCGTGTTGGATATTGTTGGCCAAGAAAAATTGTTGTATAGTGTACAAAATATTGCTAGCCGTCGTTTTCAAAAAAAAAATTTGGCCTCGTGGCAGCTTATTATTTGTCCACGCGTACAAATAATTGGCTAAAAATGATGATATTGTGTTATTTTAAGAGGTGGTGACCCCCTAACACTCCCCCGCGAAAATACGTCCATCTCTATTATATTTCCTCGTGAAGAGTTAAACTAAATGTCCAAATCCAAAATAGACACGATACTAATAAAGAATGAGACATGCACATAAATATGATTTTTGTTCTTTTCAGATTTGGGCTAATTATCATTATTCATGCTGGGCCCTTGTGTATTTATGGAGGTAGTTCCTAATTTCTATCATTTTTATTCAAAAAATAGAATAATTTATTCCAGTTTAAGTTTCTAAAAAATAAAATCCGTACTGATTTATTATGGTCCAACCGACACTCCCACAATTTCTCATCTCATCGTCTCTCCATTTATCGTCTCTGTACGATTAAAAATTAAGAATATACGAAATACATGCCAATGAAAAATAACAATATAACATCATCATCAAGAAGAAGAAAGAGACCGAAGCTATTTCTATGTTTGAATTTTGATTCCTTTCTTTGATAATATCTCTCTGTACGGCAACAGGAATATCAATGAGAATTTCAATTACAATTTTAATATAAATAGTAAATAAATCTTATTTTCATTAGCTCATTTAACTTATTTTATTTAAAATTAATTATAGAAGTGTGACTCATATTCATTATTATTTTCTTTGTATTTATTAAAATTCGTACATGAAATATATGAAATTCCTAATTATAAATGGAAGAAAGATTATTGACTAGTATTTGAAAATAATATATACTCCAATAAACACATTACCAAATACTAGTACTAATACATTAATCTACTTAAAAAAAATTCACTTGTGAAGATTTAAATAAGGATTAAATACTCCATTTGACCCATAAAAATATAAACAATTAATATGAAACGGGAATTAATGCAAAATTGATTAAGTAAGAGAGATGAAGGTAGTTAAAAACTTAAAATAGTGTTAGTGGATAGTGAAACTCACATTATTAGTACTAGTGTTTAATGGTGGTATAAATTGTAAATAAGTTGATGTATATGAGTAATAAATTGGAATAACTTTCTAAAAATAGAATTCACGTATTTTTATGTGATTGACTAAAATTAAAATTGCACATATTTTTATGGGATGGATGGAGTAAAATAATACTCCCTCCGTCTACGAGAATAGACCACATTTGTCATTTTTGGTTGTCCACGAAAAATAGACCAAGTTGGAAAAAGAACCCCCATATTTGCTACCTAACACAATTGAACACTACTAATAATAATATATACCTCATATTAAAACTTGTATCATTCACAATTTAATTTTTATTTTTATTATTTATTTCTTTTTATTTTTTACCGGGAGTACTCCACATTCCGAAATAAAATGAAGGAAGAGATTATATATCTTATTATAGCGCGAAATGACAGGAGAAATTGTCGGCTTCGGTATCTTTGATTTGACAGGCAAATATTGGTATATTGTCGTGTGATCTGATACCGCCACGTGGTGATCCGTTCCCGCTCGATCATTGACACGTGTGCCAAATACTTTATCATCGTGGGGTCGACCTTAGCTGGCTCTCATTTATTGGCTGATTTGCCCATAGATTCAGTTGTAATTGGCCAGAGCGATTATCCGCTGTGGTTGAACTCATGCACCAACAACAACTATCGATGGATATTGCTATTCTACTACTCTTACCCTATGAGAAAATATAATGAAAATAAATACTACTACTACACTTTTTGCTTCAATGTTTCTATCCATCTTGTTCTTACTTTTATATCCGTTCAACTATTAATAATCATCCACTTTTACTCGGGGCGTAGATTTTAAGAAATATGAAAGAAAAGTGGGTTGAAAATGGTAAATATGAATCCTAATTTTATATATAAATGTTAATTTTATAATAGAATACAAATAAAATGAGTTAGTGGAATCTGAGCCTTGTTACTATTTATAGTAGTAACAAATTGAAGTGGACAATTAATAAAGTACAAATACAAATGATAAAAGTGAATAATTAATAGGGGATGGAGGGAGTACCATTTTATTTTTAAAATTATAATTGTACCATGTTAGTGTGCCCAGTCATATTTGACCAATTTATCTCAAACGTGGGCAATGTGTATCATCTTTAGATCTCACCATATTAAAGTATGATCATAAATGCACTTCATGTTTCACCACAATTTTAGAGGTGCAAAGGATAAAACTTTTTCTTTGTTATATCAACTGTTTTTGCCTATTTTTATTATAGATCGGTTATTGTTTAATAATGTCGGTGTGTACCTATAATATTGCTAGTCAACGAGACTTTACTCATTTTGATTCACCCATAATAAAATTTAGAAAAGAAAACTGAAACCCACCTTAATTACCGTATGAATTTGTTAGGAGTTGCATTGACCACATATTCAGAATTATTTATTTATAGCGTAACAAATAATTTATAAAGACTAGGAGATATATCTACGTAACACTAGACATTATGTTTTCATCGAATGGTCATCGGTCGACAACGTCATAACGCAGAAACAATTTTATTCTTTAGTTCTTTTTCTCATCTCTCGTTCTTTAGGACATTCACAATGGGACGCCTTATGCACCGCCACGTCAGCATTTTATCCTCCTCTTATTCCACCTGCAGTGGGGCGGACTATAGCCCGCCCTAAGCGACGCCCTAAGCGACGCCCTAAGCATTTTTCTATTATTTGAATATTTAAATACTTCAAAATTTGGAAAACTAAAACTTCATTTCATTAAAATTCAAACATTACAATACGAAAAAAAAACTACAATTTCTCAATGGCGGCGGTTGCGGGTCCAAACTTCTTCAATCATGTCGGTCATGAGCTGAGTATGGTCTTGTTGGTTGCGCATTGAGGCCTGTCGCTCTAGAACCGCACCGAAGCCAGTCGGTAATCCTCGAGTGACCGGCGAGGTAGCCGTGCTGGAGCTAGATCCGGCTTCATCATCCACCCAATTGGTGACATGACCACGTTCTTGTTCGACTATCATGTTATGCATGATGATGCACGCATACATGACGTCGGCGATGACTTCCTTGTACCAGAAACGCGCCGGACCTTTCACGATTGCCCACCGCGATTGGAGCACCCCAAAAGCCCGCTCCACATCCTTCCGCGCGGACTCCTGCTTTGCCGCAAACAAGACTCTCCTCTCACTAATTGGGCAGCTGATCGTCTTCAAAAAAACAGGCCACCTAGGGTATATGCCATCGGCCAAGTAGTACCCCATATGATGTGTGCGGCCGTTGGAAGTGAACTGAATGGCCGGACCGCGACCCCTGCACTGATCGGCGAATAGGGTGGACGAGTTGAGGACGTTGATGTCGTTGTTCGACCCGGCTACACCAAAGTAGGCATGCCAGATCCAGAGGCGGTGGTCAGCGACGGCTACTAGGATCATCGTTGGGTGGCTGCCCTTGTAGCCACTAGTAAATTAGCCTCTCCAGGCCGTCGGGCAGTTCTTCCACTGCCCGGTGCATACAATCGATGCTTCCTAGCATCCCAGGGAAGTCGTGCACCGTTTCGTGCATCCGCATCAGCTCTGGCAATCGTCAGCGATCGGGCGTCGCAAATATGTGTCGCCAAAAGCCTCCACAACTAACTTACAAAAATTCTTCAGACATTTGCGGCCAGTTGTATCCCCGACGTGAAGGTACTCGTCGAACATATCCGCTGTTGTGCCGTAGGCCAACTGGCGGATCGCAACCGTGCACTTCTGCAACGGCGTAAGTCCGGGTCTGCCGATCCCGTCTTCCCGATACTAGAAGCAGTGGCGGAGCCACGGTGGGGCCAGGGGGGCCCTTGGGCCCCCCAGCCGTTTTAACGTTTAGTATATATAATATATATATATGCATCATTTATATTATCATTTGCTAGCCTAGATGGTGTGAATGTGAGTCATTCATTCAATAGATTCAAAGATCGATTCCTGCATGGTGCATTTAATGTTAAATTCATTTTTCAACTTTATTTTTAATTTTTAATTTTCTTGTTGATCTTCATCATATTCTTTAATATTGATTTTCTCCAATAGTATTTTTATTGATTTTCTCTCTAGAGAATTTCTATAAATAATTTAAATATGTATTCATAAAGAATGATATTAACAACTTAAGAATAGAAAATAATTCTATACATATGCAAATATATAATCTAATCCAAGTAAAATTAATATCAAATGCTACGCTCTTCAAACATATTTTTTTCAATTATCTATTTCTCAAGCGACTTTTTATATAGCTTATGTTCGAGTTGCTTCAAAACACTGAACATACTTAATAAATTTAAAACTCTCTCCGTTCATAAAAAAATCTCATTTTGTCATTTTGGGATGTTCATAAAAAATAGCTCCATTCATTTTCATCCCATACTTTACCTCTTTTTTCCTCATCTGTCTTACTTTGCCTATATTTTTATACATTTTCTCTCTCATTTTATCAATTTGTCATTAAAACTTGTGTCGTCTACAAATGAGCCTATTTTTTGCGGAGGCGGGGAGTAGCTGTTTGGGCCCCCCATCATTAACAGTCTGGCTCCGCCACTGACTAGAAGTACTCATCACGGGCCTCCAACGTGTGCACAATGCGGAGAAAAAGATCTCGGCTCATTCTAAAACGACGGTGAAAAATATTCGGGCCCCACCTTGGATTCTCGGCAAAATAATCTGCGAACAGACGTTCATGCGGTACGTCGTGCTCGCGGGGGACAAACGTCCGCCGTCGTATCGGGCGAGGGACCCGCGCCTCCGCCGCCGCCTACTCCCGCCGCATTTGTGCCAAGCATTCCGCCTTGGCTTCATTAACGGCATCGAACAAGGCTCGAGTCAAGGCCCGTCTGCAGCCATTTGATGTACTCAAATCGTAGTCGTTGGGATTCATTTTTGAGTCGATGAGAGAGAATAATTGAAGAGATGTGAAATTGGAGTGTGTGAAATGGTAGTGAATAGTAGAGTTTAAATAAGAAAAAAAAATTGAAAAAATTCAAAAAAAAATTCGAAACGCGTGCCCATCGTCCGCGTCGTCCACAGTGACGGGCGATGTGACGAACGATGGGTATCCTCCGCGCATCGTCCGCGGACGATGGTTAACCCATCGTCCGCGATGCTGCAGTGGCGGACGATGCGACGGACGATGCATCGTCCGCACCATTGCGAATGCCCTTATCCAGCTCACTGTCATCTCTTTTTCACCAATATTAAGTAAACAAAGTTATAATCATTCCATCTAAATTCACTTATTTCCTTAAAACATCCTAACAAATTTATCTACACCTATTTTTAATTTAATATAATGTGAAAATAAGTATAAAAAACTTTTTTAATAGACTTTTGTGAGATCACATAATTAAAAAATACTCCCTCAATAACTCAATATTGTAATATAAGTCTCGTTTTGCAAATAAGAGTCTCATTTCATTTATACTACTATCAAAGTTAATTATAATACTTTATTTTTCACTAATTCATTCGGCTCAGATTTCATTATAATACTAATATTCTCCGTCCCCGATTAATAGTCCCGATTGACTTCGGCACATTTTATCATTTTGGTCCGATTAAGAAATACTACCTCTGTCAATAAAATCACATTTTTTCATTTCAGTTCGTCCCACAATAAAAGTCACATTTCACTTTACCATAAATGTTAAGTAGGCATCACATTCTACTAACTTATTTCACTTCCATTTTATTATAAAACTAATTATATAAATGAGATCCATAGTTACTTCTTAAAATCCGCATTCACATAAATGTTACTGCTATTGTAAGATGAATTTAGTATATAAAGTAAAATTTGGTGAAAGAAAATAGTCAATCCGCATTCACATAAATGTTACTTCTATTGTAAGATGAATTTAGTATATAAAGTAAAATTTGGTGAAAGAAAATAGTGTAATGCGAATATTTTTTATAATAAATTTTGATTGAAATGTAAAATCTACTTATCATTTAATGAAAAAATGAACCGTAATCCTAATAACAAACGGATTAAAATGACAAACCAAGACTTATATTAATTGCACACGAAAGTAGCAAATGACACATAAACACACTAACATAGTGTGGAGGCGAGCGCATTAGATTAGAGGCTCGTGGAAGGTTAAATCGGGAAAGGTCGACATTTCATTCCTATTCACACAACATTTCCATTTTCCTCTGATTTGCACCACACACTAATTCACCAACACCCTCTCCCTATCTCTCTCTCTCTCTCTCTCTCACACACACACACACATATACACGCACTTATATATATCGCTGCTCGGAGCTTGCCTTCAGATGCAGCTTCCTCCGCCAGCTCCTTTCAACTTCCATTGCTGCTTCTCCGCCACATTCCCGCCGCCGATTCTCACTTCAATCCTCTTCAAAACCTTCGATTTTTCTAAATCCTCCTCCAATTTTCGTCGATCTACTGGTGAAGATCACCGTACTTCAGTAATGCACCTCTAATTTAACCATTTCCCCCCGATTTTCCGTCGTCTGGAGCAATTATCGAGTTGAATCTGCCAGCAATTTAATCAGACTTCCCCAATTTTGGTGCAAACTGTGCATAGACGAAGTGGTCAGGCGAATTGCAGTTTATCGAGAGAGAGAGGCGATTGGAAGGAATGTGTAGATTGAAGGACTGTGAAGAGAGCAAGCGGAGGCGGAAGTGGGGGATAATGGGGCTCAAAACGGCGGCGTTTGCTGGCGACAAGCTGGAGAAGCTGAGAAACAGCGGCGTCGTGTCGCGATCGAGGATGAAGCTTTGGATAATCCGAGCTACTACGTCGATTTTTCTGTGGACTTGCTTAGTTCAGCTGACGGCATTGAGCGAGACTCGGGGGCTTCGTGTTCTGAAGGGCTGGCCGTCTTGCTTCTCGCAGGAATCGGCGGCGGCGGCCGCCTTGGATGCTCAGTCGCATCTAGCGAGGGTTTTGCCTCCAAAGAGTGAGTGTCGGTTGTGTTTTATCTCGATTTGATGGAAAAGGGGACTCTGAATCTAGGGATTTTAATGGTGGATTTAATTGTTTTTTGTGTTTTCTATTTCTGTGTGGATGCGTTTGTTGATGAATTTGGAGCTTGATTGTGTTTTCTGCCATGGTGCATTGATTGCTGTGCCTCATTTATTGATTTTGTAGTTATGGTGGAGGTCGTTAATTTCAATGGATTTAGTTTCAGTAATTTATTTCCAGAGATGATGAACTGTTTTCTCCTTTCATCGGTGAATTGATTGTTGTTTGTGTGCTTTGATTGTCGCCTTCATGCTCATGAATTGAATCAGAAATCAGAATGCTTGCCACATGAACGAGTATCTTGTGCTGATCTATGATTCGAAAAACATGTGTTTCTGATAGGGGTTTACAAGAACAACGGGTACTTGATGGTTTCGTGCAACGGAGGGCTTAATCAAATGCGGGCTGCGGTGGGTAACGAACCTTGACATGATCGGAGATTGAACTCTACTGACCTCATTTAGGCATTTAGGTTCCTTCTACCTCGAATCTGTCTAACATCGACTTTTTTGCTTGCAGATATGCGACATGGTTGCCATTGCGAGATATCTAAATGTTACATTGGTGGTTCCTGAACTTGACAAGACTTCGTTCTGGAACGATCCTAGGTCCGTTTGCTTGCTGATGCACATGAATATCCATTCAGTTATTCTATAGCTGCTTATTTCGTTCACTGAGTCTTGAAAACATTCTTCGCCGGCCTAAATAGAGATGTTTTGAGTGCTTGCAGTGAGTTCGAAGACATATTTGATGTGGACCATTTCATTACATCCTTGAGAGATGAAGTTCGGATACTCAAGGAGCTGCCTCCGAGGGTCAAGAGGAGGGTCGAGCTGGGAATCATCTATACCATGCCCCCTGTTAGTTGGTCAGATATTTCGTACTATCACAATCAGGTCCGTGTTGCTCTTTGTTTTCTGCTCTTCCAGAGTACAAGTTTATTCATCTTTCCTTCTTCTTGCTTGCAGATTCTTCCACTGATCCAGAAATATAAAGTTGTCCATTTGAACAGAACAGATGCTCGGCTTGCCAATAACGATCAGCCTATGGACATTCAGAGGCTCCGTTGCAGAGTTAATTTTGGTGCTTTGAGGTTTACACCTCAGATAGAGGAACTGGGCAGAAAAGTCATTAAAATTCTTAGGCAAAATGGTCCATTCATCGTGCTCCACCTGAGATACGAGATGGACATGCTAGCCTTCTCTGGTTGTACACAGGGTTGTGGTGCGGACGAGGTGGAGGAACTAACACAAATGAGGTAATGATTTGGTACATACTTCATTATAGTATTGGAATACTGGTTGTGTCGTAACTAACTTGCATATTATTTTAAAGATACGCCTACCCGTGGTGGAAAGAGAAGGTTATAGATTCTGATATGAAAAGGAGAGAAGGTCTATGTCCTTTGACACCCGAAGAAACTGTCCTCACGTTACGGGCACTGGACATAGATCGTAATATCCAGATTTACATAGCTGCTGGGGAAATCTATCGAGGAGAAAGAAGACTTTCTAGTCTCAGAGCATCGTATCCAAATCTGGTGAGGAATACACCAGCTCTGTTATAAGCATTAGTTTTTGACTTGAATGGTTTGATGTATTCATCATCTCCTTTGTCTATATATAATAGGTGAGGAAGGAAACATTGTTGGACTCTTCCGACCTTAGGTATTTCCAGAATCACTCGTCTCAGATGGCGGCTCTTGATTATCTTGTTTCCCTGGAGAGTGATATCTTTGTTCCCACGTACGATGGAAATATGGCTAAAGTCGTTGAAGGACATCGCAGGTATCACCCGTGATCATTGTTTTTTATACGATGCCTATAGTTGAATATCTGTTGAACTCTTTGATGAGACTGTTGTGATTTTTTCGTTTGGGTATTAGACATCTTGGATACAAGAAGACCATTCTACTCGACAGAAAGCTGCTAGTCGAATTGATAGACAAGTATAACTCCGGGTCACTGAACTGGGATCAGTTTTCAACTGCTGTCAAAGACGCTCACGTTGAACGCATGGGAAACCCGACCAAGAGATTGGTGATTCCCGACCGACCTAAAGAAGAAGATTACTTCTACGCCAACCCCTACGAGTGTTTGGAAACGCAGAGTGAAGACGAACCACTAGAACTGACTAGTATTTGAAACCTTGACACGAATGAGCTGCTGTGTGATGGATCGAGAGCAGAGAAGATCAACCTCGAGAAGGCGGGTTTTGACTGGGAAGGGCACTTACAGAAAGGCCACAAGAGGGGGTTAGGGAAGTGCTGCTTGATGAAGTTGTTCTTTATATCCAACTCAATAATTGCAATTCTTGTATAGAGAAAATCTACCCTCTCATTTCAATGGGGTTTATATCGACTCCTCTGCATTTGTACACAAAGAGAAGCAAATATAGATTTGATTTTACTGCCAAACTCTCACCCCTCTTTCCCATTTCATTTTTCTCATAATTCTCTTATTCTTTTCAAGATCTTTCTTGACTTGTTATTTTGTAATGTAAAATTTTGCTATGTGTGGATGTTACATATTTTATACATTTAATTTTTGTGATCTGGGATCTTTTTTTTTTTTCCTTCCTGAAACACATCTATTTATTTTGATATTGTCTAGTTTGACTTATAATTTTAGTTCAAATGGTGTCAACATCATTTAGAGAATGTTGCTAAGATTCATCATGGAATTTCATCTAGCGAGTATGAGATCACATTTAATGTAAAACAATACAAAAAAGTCAGCTTGACATTTTCCAATTATTAAATTTGAATATTTTAGCAACAAAAAATGTCAAATGTCATCATAGTATTCAAGATCTTTTAAAAATTCTAAAGTGCATTATATTTATGTAGACATGTAAATACTATACTAGTATTAGGATATTATGATCATGCTACATAATTATTGAGCCTATAACTCTCAAGAGAATTCAAAAATATAGACACAATGTGTATACACTGAATAGTGAAGCTATTCCAATAAAATGCGTAGGTATAATTTAAAACATCAATACATTGTGCAATGTACATACATTGATTATGCACCATCTAAATATAATTAAGCAAAATATTTTATATTCGATTGGTGAGGACGACGATTTTTTAGAATAAAATAGAAAAAGAAAGGACAAATGGTTAAGGGGAGAAGTGCAATATCATGCTCATATAATTGTATATTGTTGCTAAATAATTGAGGATGATAGATTATAAAATTATTGGCCTTGTTTATCCGGTAATTAATGCTGATCAAAGTCTTCAGTTATTATTATTTGATAATTGGGCTCTATGACCTATATCCTTATCATGATTTGGCTTTTACAACTTGCAATAAAAAATTAAATTGTTTAAAAAACAGAATTTAAACCTATAATCAAGAATTAGTAAAATGAATTTTATCTAAATAAATTCATTCAAACAAGGTGGATGCGTGACGCCAAGTGGCGAAGATTTAAACGAGCAATAAAATCAAAATTTTTGTTTTAATTATCTCGACTAAATCCTTGCCATTTGTGATAAATTCGTATCACCAATAACATTTCTATACCTTCAAATATTCTTAAGAAATACTCCCTCCGTCCAACAATAGGAGTCCCATTTCTTATTGGTGCGGGTTTTAAGAAATGTTAAGAAAAGTGAGTGGAAGAAAGTTAGTGGAATAGGGGTCCCACTTGTATATATTAGTTTTAAATGATATGTGAGTGGAATGAGTTGGTGGAATGTGAGCCTCTTTACCATTTATAGTAATTATGAACCGGGACTCCTATTCGTGGACGGACCAAAATGGAAAAACGGGACTGCTATTCGCGGACGGAGGGAGTACTTATTACTTCAATAATCAAAATAGTGGACCACTCTACGATCAAATAAATTTGTGCAAATTAATTAAATAGGATAGTGTGTTTGTTCGAGAATTTAACTTGATCGATCCCAAGAAGAAAATGTTTTTGCTTGAAATTCAGTGTGGAAAATAATATAATTTGTATGATCCAAGAAATTAGCCTCGAGTATACAAATCATAATAAATTTCCATATAAATTTATGCAAAAAGATATGATATGATGATTAAATTAGGTTTAAGTAGAATGGTTGCTTTGGGAGTACACCAAAGTTGGATCAGAATTGAAAATCGTTACTAAACTAATTTAAAAATTGCGACAATTCGAATAAAGGAGAATAAATTAATGTTTTTTTACCTTCACTTCAAAGTAAAAAGGCTCCACCATTTTCCAATAATAATGCCTAGTTGTGTTTATTATAAAAAAAAATTATCCACGAGCTATATTCCATACTCAAATATGCATCAAAATAATGTAGTAATTTCATAAATATATAGGAATAATAGTGTTAATATTACATTTTGTCACATCGTTTTAACATTTTAACGAAAATATCACAATCATAGGACAAATGCCGAAGAAGTACCAATCGTTTCGCTTAAAAATGTCCCGCAAAAAAATTCCAAACGAATTTTCGACTTTACCAAAAGATTCGTGTTTCCATGGGTCCAACTACCACATGTCGAAGAATCAACAAATTTTATCAAATGTTTAAGGCTAAAATCTATAAACCCCTGTTGAGCTAAAACCCGAGCCACGTAAAAGTAAGACGTGTAATCACGTACAGAGAGAGTAATAACCAACCAAGACTTGAAATCCAAAAGTAGGGCTTCCTAATATCATAATGGAAGCCTCTTTCATATGATAAATAGAGTAGCATACAAATAGTAGTACATAAAAAAGACAACATTTTTGTGTGCTGAGATATGTGTATTAGTATATCCCAGATACTGGTGGAAAAACATGGAGAAAATAACAAAAAAACCCATGTACAATGGTTCCTGAATCAGGCATTACCGCTCTGTCGAAAACGGAACCCGAAAAAATGAACAAATACAACTACTAAAGAATAATACTATACCATTGCACCAGGCTTCAGCTAGTCCTTAGTTTCTTCGCAGCACGCCCTGGCTCCTTCCCGGTTGAAGAACGAGGCAAGGTGGCATCGGCTTCATCATCCTGCCATGATCTTGGTTTTATCAAGCTATTCGAGTTTTTATCAACAGGTAAGGAGAAGAAAAGAAAGCCGTCTACTACCTTGGAGACGAAGGTTGAAGAATGTGTGATGCTGTTTGCTTTCTTCCCCAGGTCGATTTGTACTGAGATGCTGGCCTGCGATAGGTCCACTCCGGATCTCTGTAACGCTTGCGTGAGAGTATTCAACAGCCTGGTATGTCGAACGTGCTAAGTTAGAGCAGGAAGTTTTAAAAAAATCGTTTCCACAAGACGTGCAGATCGAGAGTGCTCACTCACCCTTGGGAATAAACGCTAGAGATGTTGATCGTGCCACTTTCAATGGTCATGTCCTGTGGGGGCCATGTCATAGTTTTCTCCACACCGGATGCCTGTTTTGGTGAGATTGGGGAGGCTGGAACGCTTGTTGTCCTACTACCAAGAGTGAAGATGTTTGGGTTCATTGGCGAATGAAGTGTCGCGGGCTTTGATGTTGGTTCGGGAGGTTGAACCACTCTTTCTCTCAATGTAGTGGCAGTGCTCAAGTCTGAGTCTACTAGGTTTTGACCGCTAGTTGGCAGGCTGGGGGAGACGGCAGCTTTGCTGTCGTCGAATTTCTTGCCAAAAACTGACGCTGGAGCTGAATCAGTGCTTGTTCCTCGCGCACGTTCTACATAACCTTCGTTCCTCCGCTAAAAAGTTTAGAAAGTCAGCAATCAAGTAATTATGAAAAGCAAACACTGTAAACTTAGGAATGGCAATTGCTGTTAAAACACAGAATTATTAATATATAAACTTACCCATTGCATCATTTTGGATGGCTCATGATTCCAGATGTTATAGGAACTGTCATATCTGGTTACTTTCTCTTGTAGAAACTGAATGTACTCGATAACCTGTAAACGTAGTACACAACTTCAGTTTGAAAGTTGATGAATCCCATCTTGGTATAGACAAGATTTTTTTTCATCTGTGCGTACCTCTAAGAGGAACGATGCCTTATCTCTCTTCTGGTCACTATTAGGAATGATCTCTCTCAGTCTCTGAAATCTGCGGAGCACCAAAAACTATCTTAGAATGTAGGTTTTTAGAGATGCAGGATTGTTTTTGTGACAAACTTCTGATGAATATTTCTACTTTCCAAAAGGATTAAACATTTTATTCCAACAAATTCATAATATTTTTTTCTGCCTAATAGCATATAATAGTGCGTACTTCTCAAGAAATATGTTTGAGAATTCAAATTCCATTTAGTAACAAACTTGCAAACACACATCCTAGTTTCAGAAATAAGAACAGATATGGAATGGAACTGGAAATCCGTTAAGCAGAGATGTGATAAATTTTGTTAAAAATAAGTCTAATTTTAGGACATTAAGATAATAAGTTGTTATAATACTCTAGACGACGTGAATAGATTTCGTGAACTTGAATGGTGAGGGCTGAGAATTGAGAAACATGCCTGTCATTAATCTTGCTCCTCCTTCGCTGCTCTGTAGCTGAGTGTTTAGAGCGTGGCGTATTAGGCTTCTGATCTATAGTCTTTGCTTCAACTTTCACAGACATATTACCTGTAAAATATGAATATTATTATAATGCACACATTTAAATTAAATGAGAAAAACAAACCTTTCGAGTTGGGTGATGGCTCTTTCTTGATGGTGAACTCTTCTTCTTCTTCATCATCATCGTCTTCTTGGTCATTCTTAGCTGATGTCATTATCATATCCATGAAACTCTGGTTCTGCTGAGATGATGATGGCCTGAGAAGACACAATAAGGTCCAAATAATTTGAGTTAGTACTATAAATTACTGTAGTCATTTGATCGGAAAAAAATTGCTCGAAACAGTGATAGCCAGAGACTAGAAAGAAAAAAAAAGACAGACTGGAATAAAAAGTCACTGACTGCGAAGGTGAGAAAGAGCTGAAGTTTGCGGCGGCGTGCTTATGGTTAGAAGAGGACTGTGATGGCTTTTCGAGGAATGGCGCCCATTTCCCTCCAACCACATTAACGCCTGCTTCTGTTAATCATGTACAATACCAGCATCAGTAAAAATTTAAACTAGTGTGTTCACAGTGATCAAATAGAGTCCTATCTAATCTAAAATTGGTGAGTGCCAGGTACACCTACAATCATGGTGTAACAAAATGTAGAGAATATGAACAAAAATCTTTCCTTACATAAATCATGACATAAATTGGAAGCCCAATATCTATATGGACATGTCCATCTTGCACCAAGCTTGGATAACCTTAACTATGAAGCAACAAGTTCTCATCCCAAAGAAGGAACACAACGATTGCTATGAGCTAAACTAATGAGTAAGTACAAGTTGAAAAGTAGTCACTGAATCTGCATTTTAAGAACGTAACCAACCAAATGGAACTAAACATACCTCGCAGAATATGTCTTTCGGTAACACTATTCTCCTTCCCTGTCTTTCCCTTTTTAACTGCAGATTCATCCCATAGAGTGAAACTACCTCCTGAGTGAGAACTGCAGTTTGAGTTTTCGTCATTCCTGGTCGTATTACTCGGCTGAGTAAACAAGCCCCCTTCAGGTTTTAACACCGTTCGATTGAAATAAGAGATGCTGTACGTCCCAATGCCACCGGGAAGAAGATGCTCCCCCGAGGCCGGAGGTGGCGGCGCTGGAGGCCTATCGACAGCAGCCACCCCAGCTTTAATATCTTCTTTCGTCGTTGTCCCATGCTTCCCCACCCATTCCAACGGTTGCAAGAAGTCGTGCGTTTTAAGGTAGCCACCTACAGTTTCCGTATAAATAATTGAAAAGTATTAACCAGTATGATTCAAGTGCTGATGTTTTGGAATAATCAAGCTTCAATAGAAATGCATCCATGAAGCCTTGTAGATTACAAGATATTTACACATCTGCCATGCCTAGTCATGAATTCTTTCCTTTTCACACACACCCTTATTTCTAAATTCATTATTACACATTTTTATCATCTTTACTTGTTATACATTTCTGACGTGAAAGAGGAGATGGCATTAAAATAAATGCCCTTTCCATGGAAAGAAAAAACTGAAAAAAGTATAATGTTCACATCTTTAATTTATAACTAGATTATATCTTGGTACTTTCTGTCTACACATGAATACTAAGAGCTTTCATTAAAATTGAGTTATTACACTTTCTCTCTGTGATATTTAAGTCATCTTAGTTATAACTGCAGTAAAATCAAAACTGAATCCTTATCTGGGTCCATTAATGAGGTACAGTTTAAACTATACAGATCAAAATTCATGCCAACATAACTTTTTTTTAATAAAAATATAAATAAACCAGTTCGTGCTTAATAATCAACCCAATTCAACACACATACACATATCCTAGAAATAAATTTAATGAGAAAAAAAAAAATTGTGAAATTATGAATTGACGAAAATGGGAGGAAGATGAGCTCATCACTAAGCAAGTTCTAACCTGAGCCTTTTTGGATTTAGCAATGTCAGCCAATCCAAGGGATGGCCCACTCCTAAAGACAAATGCCCGGATCTAAAATGCGCCGATGGGGTCACGGGTGCATTTACTGCGCCACTCGTGGTTGCCCTCGCAATATAATTTTCTATTTTCTTTTCCCCACCAACAATATTAATCCCCTCTTTTTACCACTACCCCACCAATTTTTCACCTATTTTTTTCCGATTCCTTTTTCTCTTTACTTTTCCATTTCATATCTTTTTCTTCCTCCAATTAATTTCAATTTTAAACCACTCAACCTAGGTTTTGCCCATCATCATCAGCCTAAAAAAAGTAGTAGTAATATAATTAAGTTTGTAATTTACTCAAATATAAAGAAAATATACTGTTTGATAGTCAAATTTGGAAGATAAATTTGAATTGATAGAGAATGAATAAGATCGGACCGATTTGTATAATACGGAACGAGATTTATTTATTTAATTTTGAAGCTTTTTTCCTGAATTGATATGTCATAAAAAATCTACAGAGTTTTTGATGGCTTGAATCATAAATAACTGCAGCATGCAAAAAAGAAAAAAAATACGAAAATTCTCCATGGAAATTGAGATTGAAAATCGACGAAAAATAATGTATGTACCTTGCGAGGGAGACGGATCTTGTTGGCTATGTGCAGCTGATGACGAATACAGTGAGAGAAAATCATGAGTCGCCTTTCTTCCTGTTGGCGACAAAACTGAATCATCACATAAATCCCCAAAATATAAACAATCACACTAACCAATCCAATTCCGCCCACAATTTCAGCCACGAATTCGCAATTTTACCTTCAGTTCCAATCGGCAATTCCATGTATACTTTTCCGTCGCACAAAATTCGAGCTCCGAATCAGATCCGCCGAAGATCGGAGGCGCATTCGCCGCTTCTCTCTCCACAAATCTTCTCAGCTCCAATTCAGATGAACATCATCAGCATGACCTCCACCGAATCTGCAGCTGGACACAATTTCAACTGAATCACACGCAATTCAGCTCAAAACAATGAAAAATCAGCAAAAAAGGAGGCGGTGAGCTTGAATCGAGATTCATTCACGCACAATTCAGCTCCGGATTCTCGAAAACAGTGGTTTTAAGCGGGATCGGTGGTAGGTCCAGCTCGGATCAAACACAATTCCCTAACAAAAGCAGGCACAGGGAGTTTTTAGAGAGAGAGAGATGGATATGGATTTGCGTTTCTCTCTCTAAAACTTTCTCATCTGTAGATGGAGAAGTCTCCTTGTTTTATTATACACATTTCACACACAAACACACATATAAATATTTATATATATGTGTGTGTGAGCAGAAAATGGTGGTGGGGCTTTTTAGTGCTTCGTCTTCGTTTTTGTATTTTGGGAATAAACGGCGTTTACTTAACGGCGTTGCGGCGGTGTGAACGGCGTTTGGCGGATTATTTAATTAACAATTTCTATTGGGAAATGGAGTTTTGTAAGGGATTTTGTTGATCCCGATTTACCTTTGTTTCCTGATTAAATAAATCATGTTGGAGTTTGAGCCATATTAATGGAGGAAAAATTTTACTAACAAATTTATCCTATTTCCTTTTAATTTAGTTTCAATTCCACTTCTTGTCAGTGCCTTTCATATTAAATCCAAAGATCTGACAATAGTTTAAGAATTAACAACTCATAATTATTACTTAATCCTATGATTTTAATTCAGAATCTAGTTTTCGAAATTCAAGTACTTGTCTTATCTAATCTTATGTACCATTCATTTGTCTTCCAACTTAAAATAAATCCAATTTCAGATCTCTCTCTCTTTTCGTTGATGTTATATTTCAAAAAGTTATCTACCATTTTACTACAATATTTGAATCAGTAATTGGGGGATACATGGAATTAAATTATCATGACTTTTATTGAACATTTTCTCAATATTCTCTCCGTCCGCCATTAGAAGTCTCATTTACTGACAGCACGGGTTTTAAAAAATGTTAAGAAAAGTGAGTGAAAAAAAGTTAGTGGACGAGTCACACTTGTATATATTAGTTTTAAATGAAATGTGAACGAAATGAATTAGTGGAAGGTGAGACCCTATTACCACTTATGATAAAAGTGAACCGGGACTCCTACTTACAGACGGACTAAAATAGAAAAACAGGACTCCTAATCGCGGACAGATAGAATATTAATTATTATACCTAATTCACCTAGTCCAACAATATTCAGTTGATTCATTCCTATTTAATTTAGCAAATTGGTCACTCTAATTCAATTAGATTAATAAGTTAGAATTTCATTTTTCAATTTAAAAATAAATAATTAATCAAAACAAAAAATGCAACTATGTGTGCGAGGGAGCAAAATATAGAAGGAATATTTTGGTAGGAAAGAAGAATAGTCACGTGTTGCCTCCTTCCTTTTTCTCTACACCGGAATAGGCGGGGCCTCCATCACCCACGTGCTCCCCTCTCTTCTCTATCTTTTTTATCTACCTTTTGCATCTATAGATATAAAGACACATCCCAAAATTTGACTAGGCTTCCCATTAATGTATGTGTGGTAAATTGGTGATAAATGAATCCAAATAAATTTTGAACAAAAGTCAAACAATAATAAGGATAGGTCATAATACCATATGCAACATTGTGTAAGAGCATCCCCGGGGGACGGACATCCCATAGTCTTCCCGACGGATTTCCCAAAAACATCCCATGCCACGTCATAAGGACCTCCCATAACCTTTCCAGCACTGCCACGTCATAAGGACTTCCCACTCCACAGTGGCGGACATCCCATAGCCTTCCCGCAATAAAAGAATTTCACAAATTCACCAAATTAAAAATTTACGGAATTAAAATTTCACCACGAGTACGGAAAAAATACGACCTGTATATATAGATTTAAAAAAATAAAAAAATGGGAAGTCCGCGCGTCGCCGCAATGGCGGACGTCGCGGCGGACGTCCGCACGCCCTTCCTGCGAAGGCCGCACCCTTCCCGTGTCCGCACGGGACATCCGTATCCGCCCTCCGTCGCCCCAATGCTGGACTTCCCGCACGCCCTTCCACGAAGGCTCTCCGAAGTCCGCCGGGACATCCGGCGTTGAGGATGCTCTAAAGTAGCATCGGTGACATAACGTTGCAGAATCTTTTATATAGTGTGTGATTTATTTGTTTTTGTAAAGTACGCGACCTAAGTTGTTCAGTAACATGCTAAATTGTCGATATAAAAGTACACGGTGTAAAAATAACATAGAAACTAACTATAGTGGTTGTGAAGTGATTCATTGTACCATAGTGAAAGCATAAGAAATCATTCAAATTTTTGTTACTACAACCAAGATCTCATGGATGGTCGTTCAGCTCAGGCTCACGCTCAAAGTTTTGCAACGGTCGCTATAAAAGTTATGTATTGGCTAATTAATAGTAGTAGTAAAATTGTCTAGCCATCAACAATTCAACAAAGAATATTATATTGGCTAATTAATAGTCATTTTACTACGTAGTACTATATCCTAATTTTCGAGAGATGAAGAAATCAATATACATGAAATATGCAATATTTTACTTATTAGTAATAAAAAATTTAAAAATAGTAATATGTTTATAATAGTACTATAATCTTTGTATGGAATCTTGTGCGGCAATAATTAGGCAATTGTATGAAAAAAAGTATGGTGGAGAAATGGTTGTTTAATTCCGACAATAAAGCTAAGCTTTCACATTAAACAAATACTTTAGAATTTAATTAATGGTATAAATGGAATAGGGTTAAAAACTTAGAACCCTAAACAGCCTGGCATAAATAAATAAAATACACTTTCTTAGAATCAAAGTTTGCTAGAACATGGCTCATACACTTTTATCCACATATTATTATTTAACTATATTCAATATTTTAATTTATATAATTAATTTATGGGTTGCTTTTTTTTCTTCCTTCATCCACAGACCATAGAAAAAATAAATAATTCAATAAAACTTTTCCAACCATGTCTCATACACGAGGTATGGGGTAAAAATAGGATTATTTTTTTAATTAAATACCAAAATTTGATCTTATTCTCAATTTTTAGTTTCAACTTGTAAATGTTATTAATTATATTTTTCTATGCATGTAAATTTTTACAATTTAAAAAAAAAATCAATGGTTCAAATCAATCGAAGCAATTAAAACACATATTTTTCATTATTTACAATCTTGATTTCACTGATATTTTTATGCAAGACTCGTGTTGTGTGAGTTGTGATATAAAGTCACATCCATTTCAATTATATTTTGCAAAATATCATCTACGTTTATGCAACGTGACGAATTATATGTGATGAAATAATTTTGTAATGTCATTTTCGTACATTCCTATGCGAAAATTGAATAAGCATATATTCTCTTTCCCACCTTAATTGGTGTACATTTCATAATACAACCATGTCACTAGCTAATCACAATCTTGCCACAAAAATAAATAAGAGCATCACCAATTATAAATACTAAACACTTCATTTAAATCACAAGTATTTGGCTATCTTCAGCTCAATCTAATATTTAAATCGTACGAATAATTCACAACTTTACAGCAATTTGTATGATCTCATGGGACTTAGTTTTCCGGTGAAATTGGTGATAGCGTGAAAACTGGATTTTATGACTTCAAAAAAACACGGACTCTTTAACACGATATCGTCTAGGTTGACTTGAATCGATTCCATTTCCATTGGTTTAATCAATTTTGAGGATTTTGTTCATTTGCATCTCTAGCATTTGAATTTTAGGGCGTTTGTTATTTGGGTCTTAACGTAACTTTGATTAACTACTATAATTCCAACTCTCGAATCTCAATTAGGGCATCACAATAATTACACAGTAAAATTATGATTTAATTTGCAATATTTGAAAGTAATAGACTTGACAAGATGCCAAATAAAATTGTGATTTAAATAATACTTTTCTAATTTAATTGTAAAAGACCATTATATTGAAAGTAGCCAAAATTAAAGTGATAGTAATATAAAATTGATCTATTAAAAATGATGAAATCAGGTACCCTTCTTATTTGCAGATTAAATAAATGGTGACACCAAGAGGTGAAGTTAACCATAAATAAAATAATCGAAATCCAAATTTATTTATATTAAAATAAGAAATAGAAAAGAGTGTTAGTGGCCCCTAAAACATGGACATTCTCTTCCATTACAGAGGTATCGTATCAGCTTAGGGATCAGTTAAATATAATTATTTCTTGTTTAAGATAATAACATTAAAATTTTCACACAGTTTATAACTAGTCTTTACGTATAAGGACAGGTGGCGTAATATCCGTGAAAAACGGGAAAGTCACGTGATATCTGCCTAAGACTCCCCGATCACGTGGCCAACTAATGTCTTGATGTGGTGGGTCCCTTCATCCCGTTTACATCGCATATTCATTATTTTAGTCTAAAGTTCCTTTAAGGGTATTAGAGTCATTTCAATTTTCGGATGTGTGTTTTAGACATCCTTCAACGATTATTAGTAACTGATAATGAAACTATTAAGGTTAGATAATGATTAGTAAATACTCTCTTTGTCCGTCTCTTTGTCCGTCATTAGTAGTCTCAGTTTATTATTTACGTCCGACTGTCATTATAAGTTTCGATTCACTTTTACTATAAATGACAGTTAGACCTCACTTTCTATTAGTAATATCTAAGTATATAAAATGGGTCGCACATTTCACTATCTTTTCTGTCCATTTTCCTTTATGTAGTATATTTCTTAAAACTCGTGTTGAACCCAAATAAATTTTTTTATGCTGAACTCAATTAATGTTATACAAATGAAAAAAGATTTTTCACTTGGCACGTGTTTTAGTGAGTAGAATTATTGTGTTGTGATGTGTTTGTGATTTAATTTACGTTGCATAAAATGCTCTAAGTACTTTGGCTGTGAGCGAGTGTTTACCAAAGCAGTCGACAAAGATCCGTCAATAACAGAAAACACCAAACATAAATGAAGCCAAAAAAACCTCCTTCACATTCTAGATAAGCCTAAGGGCACCACTACTAAAAATAAAAATACAAGGACATGAGAACGCACGACTTTAAGAAAGCTAGACATTAGTAGAAAAGTTTTCTGTGAATAACTTATGATATGGTAGGTATTAGTATTTTTTTTCAAATGAATTAGGTAGAATGTCATGATTTCGGTTGAGGAGAATATAATGTAAGAGAAGCTTGGGTTGTGGTGTGAGTTCTAATTAATTGGATGTGACGAAGGTTAGTTATACAATTAAGGTTACGTGAAGGTTGTGGGACACTATGTTGGAGGATTGTTTTCTTTACTACTCCAGTATCGATCATTAGAAAATTCTCAATAATAATTCGTGTACTATCCTATCTTATAGAAGTGCAAGTTTAATTTTATGAATCTGCAATATAATAATTTTCAGTTTATTTATCATTCATATTTATTTAAAAATAACAAAAATTAAATGAAATCGGGGATATAACGGAATTATTGGTGATTTAAATGGAATGCTGACAAGACATTTCAAAAAGTGAATCCTAATACGATTTTAGAGTAAAATATGATAATACGTTGAATGACTTGAATGAAATACATCTCAAGTTAATCCAAATATTTCTCTTTCGGCGAAAATGGCATTCAGAGAGTTAAACTGGAAGGGAAAAAATTGCTCTTTGTGAAGAAAAAGAAAATAAATAATTCATTTAATTTATATAATGAAAGAAACTATACCTTCATTAAATAGGCATAATTATAAAGAATAAATATTTGTGGATTTATAAGAGACAC
Source organism: Salvia hispanica (assembly GCF_023119035.1). Taxonomy (NCBI): domain Eukaryota; kingdom Viridiplantae; phylum Streptophyta; class Magnoliopsida; order Lamiales; family Lamiaceae; genus Salvia; species Salvia hispanica. Next base: position 35,172,587 of record NC_062967.1, on the reverse strand, counting down.
GTGAGGCGAGAGGATAGAATCACGTGCGTCCATGCCCTGCCAGACTTCGCGTGCGGTGGGTCCCACCACCCTCTGTCTCAGTTTAAATCGAATAAAAAAATAAGTACATAACATTACCTATAATCACAAAATTAATTGTTCATATCACATGGATCCCCCAAAAATTTATTATTTTAATAAAGTTGTAAATATGACGCGTGACCAAATTATTAGCCATGGAAAAAGATTGAGAGATTATTTATCCAGCTCGTTTTATGATGCTCAATTATGTATTTCATTTGTTTAATAAATAAATTTCATATTTAATTAATTTATTTATTATAAAATTAATACTATGGAAGCAAAATTTACACTCTATTATCATTCCACTCATTTTCTTTTATAATATCAAATAATTTCTTAAAAAATTGTGTCTGACATTTATTAATAGATGAATAGAGTATTATTTATATGGACGAAATGTCTTTATATGAACCAACACTTTTCAACCATTTAGTAAATGTGAAGGTTCGAAATATGAACTTGTGATCTTATTTGATTTCATTAGATCCAATGCCCAAGAATGAAATAAAATGGAAATTTAAATCCAGGAATTAGGCAAATTTTTTTCCCAATTCAATGTTTCAAATATGAAACTCCAAAATGATACCATGGGCTCAAGTTTTCTTCCCCACAGCTTGTAACAAAAGAAGCAACTTAAGGAAGTAGTAAGATGCACCACCAATTGTGGCATACTCCAACTTCTCACTACCTTCGACGGCCGGAAAATCGCCTTCGGTCGCCCGGGTGAATCCCCCGGCCAGCCACCCCAAGTTCTTGTATCCTCCATTATGCAGCTTTGCAACAGCCATCAAGGATCTATATGTGTATGACATGTTATCAATAATCAAAGTAAGTTTTCTCACATACCAAATATGGAAATAGCTAATATTTTAACCACATTTTCTCTTTCTCGGTGAAAATCATGAGAAAATGAACAAATTTGAATATTTAATTACAGAGCTTTACTTATCACGTGTTCTCAGAATGGAAAACTTGAAAATCCAAAATAAGAGAAATCCATTCTACATACTAGGAGTACTACTTTTAATCATCCCAAAAAATAGTTTTTTTTTGCCATTTTGTCCGTCCCTATAACTAGTCCAATTTTTATTTTCGAAAACCTTTCACCACAAATTAAACCACTAATGATGTGGTCACCGTCGTTTACTAACATCACTTCAATTACTTTTATAGTATCTTTACCAATTTTGCATAAATTCATGTCGTCCCCAAAATCAACATTTCCAAGGGACTGATGGAGTGCGTGAAAATAGTAGATTCTGGATTCAAATTTCACGCACGCCTTAGTCCCTCCCCACATGTCACGAGCAACTTAAAATAGTATCCACTAACACTACTTAAACTATTTTTTTTCTCTCATTCATATTTTACCAATTTTGCATCAAATCCCGTTTTATCCCCAAAGTACATTAAAACAGTTGATTCGGGATTCGAATTTCACGCGCACATTAGTCCCTCCCCACATTCCTCAAGCAACACAGAATCATTATCCCCTAACATCACCTTAGCTATTTTTTTTCTCCGTCGTACATACTTTACCAATTTCGTATTAAAACACTAGGTCAGGACCCGGAATCTCACGCGTACCTTAGTCCCTCCCCGCACGCCACGAGCAGCTTCGAATCCTTATCCGGAACAACCTCCTCCACTTCTTGAACAAATCTAGGATTGATCATCGTAAACAACTGCCCCGTCCACAGCCCAATGTAACCGAAATGCACCCACTTCTTCAACAACGTGACGGGGCTATTGTCCTTGTCCTCCACGAACAACGGCACGTGCATCGATCCCGAGACACGTGCCTTGCTCCTCTCCCACTCCGGACGGATGTCCAGCAATGTGTAGCCGCGGGACTCCAGTGCCGCGGCTGCATCTTTTGGCGGGATGGGAGTGACCACGCCGGATTGGATGAGCTCCTGAGCTAGGCCGCCTAGCGCTGCGTGGACGCGGATGCGTTTACGCGGCGGAGGGGCGGCTGGGCGGAGGTGTTTGAAGGGGGGTGTGTGCGTGTGGTGGTGCTTCAAGTGAAATGCCATGCGCTTATCTAATTATCTTATCTTTGAGTTCTAGCTTTGGAAATAGACCTTTAGGGAAATGGGGTGATGAAAAGGTATTGGGCTATACCCGACCCGGATGAGCCCAATTTCTACTTACAGTAACACAACTTATTTTGAAAATGTTGCGGCTTATGTTTGAATTCATTATTTATTTAGATATGATTTCATTTATACAAGTTTGGTTGATTTCATTATAGTACTTTATCCATCTTGTTGTAATTGAGTCGTTTTTTTTAAGGTGTTTAATTTAATGGGTCGTTTTGTAATCTTCACACATTTGATTATTTTTCTGATTATTTACATATTTTTCTTGACGTTTTCTCTGTTTATTAAACACTTAGTTGATTCCATGTGCCCACAAATTTGTGTCACTTGTACTGAGGCAGAGAAGGAAAAGGAAAGATATACTCCCTCCGTTCGCAAAATATTGTTCATGTTTGACTCAGTGCGGTTTTTAAAAATTGTAATGAAAAGTCCACTACAGAGGAGTATTAGTTTAATAATAGAATGTGAGTGTAATCAGTTAGTGTTTCAGGTCCATTTACCAAAAATGAAAGGCAAAACACATTCTTAGGTCCTTATACTTTAGTCAAAATGTTAATTAGGCCCTTGTACAATTTTTTCGTTTTAATAGGCTCTTATACTTTTCACAATATTTTTATCAGGTCCTCGTACGATTTTTCGTTTTAGTAGGTCCTTATACTTTTATCATAACTTTCATTAGGTCCTTGTACAATATTTTATTTTAAGGACTTTTTTTCATTTATCTTGGATAATAATCTAAATTTAATTATACTTAATGAACTTTTTAATATTCCATTATTTAACTTAGCATAGTCTACGAAGATAATATCATCTTGTTATCCAATAATCTCAGTAAGTTGTAGAGAATAATAAAAAGATTAACCGTGATGATTGAAGATTAAAACCGAAGTTTTTTTTTTTTTGAATAACTATCCGAATTTTCAATTGATTATTTATATTTATATTGAAAGAAACGTTTCCCTGAATATTTATAATCATAAGATAAGTTCAATAATAAAATTAAAAGATTCATTAAAATTAATTAATTAAATATAAACTATTATCTAATATAAAAGTAAAAAATATCTTAAAATAAAAAATTGTATAAGGACCTAATAAAATTTATAATCAAAGTATAAGCACCTATTAAAACGAAAAAATTGTACGAGGATGTGATGAAATTTATGAGAAAGTTATAAGGACCTATTAAAACGAAAAAATTATACGAGGACCTAATGAACATTTTGAATAAAGTATAAGGAGCTAAGAATGTGTTTTGCCAAAATGAAAAAATAAAAATAAAAATAAAGTGGACAACATTTTTTGAACGGACCGAAATAGCAAAACCGAACAACATTTCGCAGACGGAAGGAGTAGTACTTAATTAAATTGTCTTTTTAAAAGAAAGTCTTTGATAGGGGATAAAGCCAAAAAATTGAAAATTGATTTTTAATAGAATTCTGAAATATCACAGTTTTTAGAGACAAAATTATTATGAGTCTTATGACCAAAATAATTATTGGTGAATAAATAAAGGGTTGGGGGATAAGAGCACGTGATCGAAAGGCTACGGGCGGTGGGTCGCTCTCAATCTCGTGAGGGAGTCACGTGGTGTTCAATATTGGAAATCCAATAAGTGGGCCTTTTTCCTTCTTTTTCTCACTTTATTCATTTTTTAGAATAATTCATCAACATCAGCATTGACCCTTCTATCTTTTCTTATAATTCCATGCCTCTCATGTTAAATAACTTAAACCAATTAAACCAATACTATTATTTTTCATGAACTGAGAGAGTACAAGTACATTATTACCAGCTACACCTACTTTACAACTTACAAGAATGATATCTGATAAATTACACTAGTATTACAAACCTGAAAATATCATGGATTTTTGTGAGTTGTTTCCTTCTTCTGCAACACAACGCGATTGACAACATCCTTCACAAATGCATAGAAACATTCTCGGCAAGAACAAGGCATTAAACTAGATTTCTGATGCTGTTCGACGCTGCTGAGATGGGAGCATACGATACCTGGAATTGAAGGCAAACCAGGCCGTGGATGCTCCAAACCACATGCAGCTAGTATGGAATGAGTGGAAAGTCTGGCGATTTCTTTGAATGCGTCCACATCTGTCGAGAGTACAGCTCCTTTTATATACATCCAACTCACACAACATAAATCAATCTTACGAAAGGGAACCGAATTTAGTTATTATGCATGCTAGTGAGTCAAGAGCGAGTACCAGACACCGGGATAGTCAGTATATTTAAAATTCCATAATTTCTTTAACCACATTAGTCTTAAGCAACTAAAAGAAAGCTTTCAACACAAGTTCTGATCAAGAGAGCAACTTATAGCACATGCGAAGACACCAATGGGGTGTGTACTTCGTGTGGGTAGGCTCGATTAAAAATAATCCAGCGTTTACATTTAATCATTCTATGGAGAGCATTCTGCATAATATAAGCTAAAACCCAGGGATGCTGCAGTTTGGAGGGGGAATAAATTTACTTAATGGATGTATTTTTCCTTATTTCATCAGTCTTTTGACAATATCAAGAAACCATGATTAGGTTAAACCTCAATTTTACAAGATAACAAGCAAAAGCTGGTTGATGTGAAAAGACTATTATAAATATGAAGCATCTGGTAAATGGAAATGCAGAACATATTTGCTGACATACCTAGTTTCTCCTCTTTAGTCTGAAGTTTTAAGTTGAGCTTTACTAGGGATTGAATCTCACTCTTGGCAGCATTATATTGCTGGCTGTCAACACAAATTTTCTCCGAATCCCTTTTCTCCTTCGCATGTTTGACCTTGCTATGGGAGGAAGACACATGATTAACCCCATTAACCTGATCGAAATTTGGAATAACTCGTCCTGATGCATCTGATCCGACGCAACGCAGTCCTTCTAATGTTTCTGTAGCTGGTGATTTCATGCTTCTTGTATTAGCCTTGTGCACGTGTGAGGGAGTCTCCTTAGAAGATCTCAATTCTTGGTGTGCACCAGAATGACCAATTACTGAATCGTCACGGCTATAGGTGACTTCCTTCACCACATACAATTTCCGCATTCCTTTTCCAGAAGATGAAGATGGTTGTGCATAGCAATCCTTTGCTAAATTAGGTTGGCTATCTAGTGATACTGGCCTATTGCTCACAAAATTAGCACTTTTAGGGGGGTTGGGTTTTCTTGTCTGGAATTTTGAGGCTCGAGGCACAATATTGGACCGTTCACGGTCTCGTCTTTTGGACTTTGCTTTATCAAACATCTCCCAGGCTTTCTGTATCTCATGGTCTCTTCGGTCATTCTTTACATCAGGAGAACTGCACTGAGCCATTGATTGCTGATTTACGCCATCTCCACTTCTAGAAGCCACAAAATTCTGGGAAATGTTTCCCTTGCCTCGGTTGGAAGAGAAATGAAAAACGCCACTCCGAAGTCCATTCCAGTTTTGACGTAATGCACGTATGCGGTCATGAAGATTACGACAATGATGTAGAGTTCTAGCATTCGACGTTGGTGCCTGCCTCCCAATAACTCCTTGGCTTGTTGAACTTGATCGCTCAATGCCGTTTCTCATAACAACTCCATCATTAGAAGTACTAAGTGGCAAGTCAGACTGATATGATGAGACCCTTACAGAACTCCGAGCTGCATGGCCAGGAGATTCTCGCACGATATCCATAATAGAAATGTGTTCCTCTGTAGATTTTCTGTCAGCCGATGACACATTTGTTTGAACATCAGGATCGATATTTGATTCACTCTTCAATTGTTCCTCCCTCAGAAGTGCGCAATCCTGACAAAACCAATCACCTTCCGGAACTGTGTAACCTAGGCCAACACAGTACGTATGAGCAGCAGCGTCGCAAAGATCACACAAGAGTAAGAGGCTTTCATCTGATACGCCCTGACATGTGGCACACTTAGCTTCAGAATACATATTTCGAGGGCCATTTGCCAAATTTCCAGAATAATGACAAGCCTGCATGATCACAGATGGATTGAACATGAAATATTAGGAACATGAATAGCAGAGGCTCCTACTTTTTTTATTGGTAAAGGAAATATCATGTGGTTGCACAGTTCTTTTTTAAAAGAATGTTATATACTAGTAGTATACAACAAGAATCCCAATTCAATGCTCACACTAAAGAGCAGTTAGGAAATGAACCAAGATGTAAGAAAAATGATAAAATATTCTTTGTGACACCAAGATCAACAATATAGGAAATTGAGGATACACTTTTACTAAACAACTTACAAAAGACAGGTTTCAATCTGAAAGCATATTAACCGGAATTAGCACAGAAGTGCTTTGCAAAACATGGCATTGAAGTTTATAGGGCAGGATCTTTTCAATAAGAAATGAATTTTATTAGAAAAACAAAAGGTAAAAAATACAAGGGAATAAGAAATTCCAAAGGTTAGATCAACCTAACAGCAAATACAACTACTCCACAAGTCTAGCAATAACCAACAAAAAGAAGGGCCTTACAAACTTTGTGATTTGAGGCCCGTCAAGCAACTCTAAATTCAACTATATCACACACTTCCCATAAAGAAGATTCTTTATTCCTCTAAAGACACGAAAATGTTATAGTTCTGGAACAATGCTTAAAGTGCTTAGGCCTTGTTCTTTTAGACCAACAAGGCAACAAAATGCTTAAAGTTGAGGTCAAAGACAACGATACAAAGCCAAATAACTAGTTATAGCAACTAATGAATTGGTTTAATGAAACTTGGCGATTACCTACTATTATTTCACAAGAAGCAAAATCCAGAAATGGACCCAAAAGTAAGCAATATTCTGGCATCTAAAAGGGCTAGTTAAATTATAGTTGAGTCGTTTTTATGGCTGGTTAGTCCAAAAACATGGGCTACTACACCTCAATTGGAAAAGGGACAAGAGAAAAAAAGAACAAACTGGAGTTGCTAGGTAGATTCTTGACTCTGACCAATTTAGTCAAATTTGGATGTTCAAACTCAATGCCTTCCATTTTATCTTGCACATAAACTCATAAAAGTACGTTCTTTGTGGATACTAAATATATGCTATTGTACTGATCTCTAAGAACATGTGTCACACTTCAATTGGACTTCTTGGGATGTTCCAACTCTTTTACCCAAACTAATCATGAAAGAATCAAAAGACATATAAGTGTAGAATAAGACTTAGCTACAGCAAAAAATGACAAAAATAACTTAAACTCTCAGATCACCATTGCATACAGAGAAGGTTTACAGTAGGTGGCAGTCACTCACAATCAGATGTAAAAAAGGGGGAAATTTGCTAAAATTCTCATTCCATCGTGTGGCGTTCAACGAGCTCATTCAGAAGCAAATTAACAAACACCTTTCTCTGACCATACCTAGCTTCTATGCTAATCACTTTCTTTCCCCCAGATAGACGCACTAATAAATTCACATTTCACTATCTCAGTGTTGTGTAGTGTGTGTTTATACGATCAGCTAATTCCCCAAACACCTCTTTCTAATCATACCTGGCTTATACACTGATCAATTTTTCCCCAAATAAACGCACTAATAAATTCACATTTCACTATTTCAGTGTTTTGTAGTGTGTGTTTATACGATAAGCTAATTCCCCAAACACCTCTTTCTAATCATACCTGGCTTATACACTGATCAATTTTTCCCCAAATAAACGCACTAATAAATTCACATTTCACTATTTCAGTGTTTTGTAGTGTGTGTTTATACGATAAGCTAATTCCCCAAACACCTCTTTCTAATCATACCTAGCTTATACACTGATCAAATTTCCCCCCAAATAAACGCACTAACAAATTCACATTTTAGTGTTTTGCAGTGTGTTTGCTTACACGATCAGCTCATTCAAGTGGAGCCACCGAAAATTAAGAAAAATCGACAGCAAAATAACCTGATCACGGACAGGGACGCGGACGACGCGCTCGGAGGCGAAAACCGGCGGCTTGGGAGGGCGGCGGATGGTAGAGAAGCGGCGCTTGCAGAGAGGGCATTTGGACTCGACCTTGGCCCACTCCATGATGCAGACGAAGCAGTAGTAATGGTCGCAGCACTCGATCTGCCCCCTGCTGGCTCCACCTTCCGACAAGCAAATCCCGCAGCAATCGGCGGATTCATCTCCGGCGATCGGCGGCGGAGGCTCGTCATCGACTAGGGATTTTGATTTGCCTTTATCGATTGGGATTTCGAAATTTGGGGATAGGGTTTTGAGACGTTTGTTTGGGGGAGAAGAGTGGAGATTCGTGGCCATGGCGATTCAGCGGCAAAAGCAAAGCTTCTGTTATTTATAGTTATCTATTTTCCATATGATTGGTTAATAATTTAATTTTAGATTAATTTTATAATTTAATTTCAGATTAATTTTATTTATTTGTCAGGTTATATTCTGGAAAAATTTGACTGAATATTGAGATTGGATATATTAGAACATACATTAGGTAAGAGAAAATTGTTTTGATTAATTTTGTTTTGAATAAAATTGGTTCACAAAAATTAAGCAAACTTTGCCTTCTTACATCTAATTTACATTTGGATTTGGATTTGATAAGAAAGGGTTAAAATCACATTACTTGGATGATGGATTCATATTCATCCAGTCGTCTCTAGACATAAAAGAAAATTGCTATTTAGAAGTAACTGCAAAAAAGTATTCCAAACATTTTCTTTGGCATCTCAAGTTTTGGATAAAATTGAAGTGTGCATTTGTTATACTATGTTCAATTATTTTGAGAGTAAAAGACCAAATGTAATCCTAAACATATAACGATTTTACGATTTTGGTCCTCAACATTACGTTTTGAACTTTTCCGTTCAATACATTTGAAAACGGGCCTGATTTAGTCCTTTTTGGACGGTGCCGTTTAAAATTAACAACACATTTGAATCATGCTTGTCGATTGACGATTCTATCCGAACATTCGTCGTACCAAATATTATCGATTGATCAATTGAAAATATAAGCTTAAATCAATTAGAAATTTTAACAACACAACTAAAGCGCCATGGTTATATATCATAATAGTATCAAATTAAATGATGTGTGCAACAATGGTGTTTATCTCTAGAACAAGAGCAAATCAAGAAAGAACACATCTCATGAATGCATATACATAACCTATGATCAACGGATCACGAAGAACAGCGATCGTTTATCATCAACGGATCAAGAAAACGTAGAAACGACCATGTATATCCTCTCAAGAAGAATCTCGCCCGATTCTGATCAAGAATGCATATGCATAAACCTATGATCATTTCTCGTTAACAACATGTAAACACCACCAAGAAATCGGAATGTTTCTAATCCAGAAATTCAAGAAACACGAAGCACAATTGTACGAAAACAATATAGTTTACTGAAGAAGATAAAGATCAAACACAATGTGCACAATCATGGATTCAGACTGAACTCTTTTCTATTCACCACGAGTTCAGACACAACAAAAACGAACGCAAAGCTAGCGAGCCGGTGGATAATGCTTTCATAATCTCAACCATGAATCTATCTAGCATCATGTAAGATCTCAACTTTGCAAATTGCAACGACTCGAATCATAGATGCATGCTTTAATTCATATAGATTACCTGATCGAACCTCTTGAGGTATGTTCGCCTGCAACTATTCCATCGCGAAGAACAACATTTCAAGAAACATGTATATATGCATCATTAAGAAGCAATTGCAGTTCAGATCATATATCCAAGGCAAAAAAATCGATAAACATGGCAAATGCATTCTCTCAAACGAGTTTAACTAAGATTTATAAACGAGTCCTACACGTACGAGCTGACATAAAATTCATGAGATTCATATGGCCGCCAACTGCAATCAATCCTAATCAGACGCTATATGTACCATTGTCACAATCAATCTACGACAAGTTTCTAGAAGCACAGAAAAATTCACCACATTAAGCCTCACTAAGATAATGTGTACCCAGAGTCAACGAGAAGAGCTCCCGAACTGGCTGGTACTCGACCAACGAGATCTCCATCGCATATCCACTAACCGGCAGCTTCAAATCCCTCAAGAGAGTGAACGCCTCGGCCATACGGGCCTTTGGCACCTCCTGAGCCACCAGGCAGTGAGGAATCCACTTGTCCGGACGATACGCCTCCCCGATTTCCACTCCCTCTTTCTTCATGGCGTCACAAAGCTGCGAGTGGAACTGGAGGAGCGAAGCAGACGGGGTGGGGCCAAGAAACAGGACGTTGTTGTCGCTTGGGAGGCTCCCAATCGAAGAGAACGACAGAGGCAGAGGCTCCTGCTTCGAACCGATCAATCTCAGCACATTCTCTAACTTGGCAACATCAACAAAGTCACTCCAGAACAAGGTGAGGTGCGGCCTCGACTCGATCTCAATCAGCTGCGTGCTGATTTGGCGCCGAGCCAGCACGTTCCACGCCTTCAGGACCTGATTCTCCAGCGCGGGATCGAAGTAGAGCTCGACCGCATAGCTTTGCGACATTGTCTTAAAATAAGCATAAAATGAGACAGAATCAATGAAGTTTCAAAAACAGAACCAATAAATGAAGTGATTTAACACTAAATAAATCAAGCACTGAACAAAACAACACTGAGAAATGAAGCATAGGATCAAACTAAACAAACATAGACAAAGAATCAATAAATCTCCAACAACAATAGATAACCAACTGATTAAAAACTACATAAATTAACCAATAAACAGTAAAATTGATTCAAAACTAGATAGACTAACAAATAAACAGAAGAAATTGAATCAAAACTACATAAATTAACCAATAATTAAGATCTACAATTACAAGATACTAAAAAATTAAAGAAAGCCCACAAACATCAAGACATGTGATTACCAAAATCAACTCGAATTTCAATAATTGGAGAAGAATTACAGCCTAAAAAAGCAATCTTTCACTGAAATAAGGGAAAATGGCACATACCCAATTGAGAATAAAGACAGCTGAGGCAGGCAGAATGAGAGGTGATTCACACGAGTGAGCAGAGATAAAATAGGAGAGTGAAATTATGGAGAAAATAGGGTGTGGAGAGTTGATGTTGAGGAGAGAGAGATGGAGAGAGCATGTGATTAACAGTCTGTGAAGATGTTGAAGTTTTGATTTTGATTGAGACTGGGAGAATAAAGACCTTTACGAAGAAAGTGAATTTCTTTTGGGAAGAATACCCTAACCATTATTAATTCAACTTCTTTTTCATTTCAAAATTTAATAGAAATAGGAGTGTTAAATAATGAAGTATGGTTAGATTTTGTTCGATTTGTAACTTTGAAATTTAAATATTTTGATATGATATATATATATATATATATATATATATATATATATATATATATATATATATTGTAATTATCTTGTTTGTATATAAAACGTGATGTTCAAAAATAATGTTAGTATTTCAACCAAGAAATAAAATAAAAATTAAAATTAAAAAATACTTATTACTCCCCCCGTCCCAGCTAAGATGACACATTGCTTAGCCGACATGAGATTTTAGGAGTTATTGATTCAAGTGTTTAATTGGAGAGAGAAAAGGTGGGTGTAAGTATTAAAGTAGAGATATAAAGAAAGATGGATATTTTAATAGGAGTGAGAAAAAGTAGTTGAGTGTATTAATTGGAGAAATAAAGTTACCAAAAAAGGAAATGTGTCATCTTAGTTGGGACAGATTAAAAAGGAAAATGTGTCATCTTAAGCGGGACGAAGGGAGCATAATGTTACAGAAGTCTAGTTTCTACATCATCTATTTAAATCTATCTTATTCCTCATTTTCCTATTTATCTTCATAAAGTCAGAATACTTTCTTAAAACACGTGCTGAATTAAAATGAGACTATTAGAGTATCTCCAATAGCGGATAGCCGATTCGCGTCGCTAGCCGAACCATTGGAACCAGCCAACGGCATTTCGGCTAGCCGATCGGCGAGCTCTAGCCGATTTGCGGGCGCAAGCCGACCGCTGGCCGATCCCGCTAGCCGCCATTGTAGGCTCAATTTCGGCTAGCCGGTTGCATTTTTTTAATGCATTTTTTTATTGCATTTTTTTAATGTAATTTTTTTATGCATTTTTTATTGCATTTTTAATGTATTTTTTATGAATTTTTTTTAATTATGTAATTTTTTTTAGGATGGACCTTTTTTAATTTATATAAAATTATTACATTTTTATTGCATTTTTTAATGTATTTTTTTAATAAATTAGTGAGGAGTAGAGTGGGGCGGTGGCTCGTGTGTGGAAGCCCGAATTTTTTTTTATTATGTAATTTTTTTTATTTTTAGTTAACGCACCTTTTTTTATTTAAATAAAATTAACGAATTTTTCCCGTATATATGTCGTAAATTTAATTCCGTATTTTGTGTTTAATTTCGTAAATGTAGTTGTTGTTGAATTATTTTTATTGCGGCTAGCCTGTGGCTAGCCTATTTGATTAAAATGATGATGTGGCAGGTGGAATTTTTAGTGCTGATGACGTGGCAGGGAGAGAGAGTGGCTAGCCTAAAGCCATTGGAGATGCTCTTAATGACGGACAGAGGGGATATCGACTAATTTTGACCGCTTCAAAATATGAACTCGTAAAAGTCAATTATTACACTCCTTATAATGAATTTTTATTAATATAATTATAAATACGAGGTATATTAATGTATTATATTTATTATTTTGTCCAACTCCATAATTTTTAGTTCTTGGATCCGCCAATGTATAGAGGCGAAATTTTGATGATCTTTTAATTATTTTATAATCTTATTTTAGAAGAAGTAGCGGCCCTGTTTTGTGATACCCCCTCCGTTCCTCAAAATTCGTCAGCATTTGACCCGGCACAGGTTTTAAGGAATGTAATAGAAAGTGAGTTGAAAAAGTTGGTGGCATGTGAGTCCTACTTTTATATACTAGTTTTAAAATAAAATGTGAGTGAGAATGAGTTAGTGGAATGTGAGGTCTATTACCAAAAATGGTAAAAGTGAAAGGTGACAAATTTTTAAGGACGGACGAAAAAGGAAATAGGTAACAAATTTTCAGGGACAGGGAGAGTACTACAGTACTTAGCAACCTTGGAATCATTTTTACTACTGTTTTAAGTATTGTTTTGTTTTTTATGAGGAAAACTTTTTGGCTCAAGTAGCTCGGCGGATTAGGACTGAAATTTTATTATTAATTTTCTAATGAAAGTGAAATTACGCCAACAAAACATTTCAATCAATTAAAACAAAGAAGCAAGGTTTAAGATTCAAATTTTGTAATCCACAAAAAGGAAATTGCCACTTTATCTTTGTAATACATGAATCAACATGCATTCACCTGGAGAAAAATACATCATACAATGTGATGCATGTAGATTGAATACCCAAAGAAATAGTGTACTACTACAGAAAATCTATAAAAGTAAAAAAATTGTTCCTAATGGAAACTTAAATGGTTCAACAAAATTACAAAATCTTAAAACTACAAAAATGTTCCTAAGGATCACGTAATGACAGAACACACAACGACTGAACATCGTAAAACCCAAATGTTTTGAGTGAAAAAAAAAACTTGGGGTAACAAAAGTGATGCTAGGAAAATTATAATAGACGTATTGTAAAAGAAAACCTTGTAGTGCATATGCTTCAGTGTTTCTGGGGTAGATAGATAACTGATCTTCGCCAAAGAACAACAACTCACGATTTGGCAAAACTCTGAGTGGAGTGACCTCCTTTGGCTGGAGCAACATTTGGTGGTGATTTGAAGGAATATTCCATTATCCAAGAACTTGGATCTCCATAGTTATCCATCTTCCAAATTGTAGTATAATAAAGATAACGTGTATCACATACATATAGTCGATCCTCTAAAATGCATAGCTGATATCTATTTCTTTTTTTATTTCAAAGCCAGATGATTGATTTCTATATATATATACATATAAATCATGTTCTAACACCATAAAATTATCTACAACATTACAACTAGTTTTTAAATAAATAAGACATTTTATTATCAAACAGCAACGATGAAAAAACGACACAGAGCAAGTACTAAATTTAAAATCACATTACTAACGCTAATGCATAGAAACATACGGGGTATTAGAAAAATAAACCACATTACACCATCTGAGTACAGTAAACATTTTTAAACATGTCATAATAAAACAGTTACACAAACATTACAGTCAAAGAAGAAAGTAAGAGGAGAGTATTTAGATTTTTAAATTCTAGGTAGAGGAATGAGTTTAAAATGAGTTCAGTCAAAATACAACAACAAGATAACAAATGCACATACTTACTTTTCACCGGTTCAGATATTGGATCCTACAGAAAAAATATTCATCTTAGATCAGCCAAAAGTAGACACTATTATCAACCCGCTTGATGAAATAATAGGATGTATGTCTTTTCCCGACAAAACCTACCAAATATGCATATCCAGCCCGCGCCAACTTAAAGCAAACACTATAAGTAACATTATCAACCGCAAAAGTGATGTAAAAATGTCCGTCCATCATAGAAAACCATGTCAACTCATTTCTACGGCCACTGTTGAAAAGGGCTGCATCATTGCTCTTTGAAAATATCAACTTTTCATCCACTACACATGAGTACGTGATGAAAATAATGTTTTTATTATCTGTTGATGATGAAATAACACACCAGCTAATAAACACAAAGAAAAAAGGTGTATTACATGGGTGCAAGTAGGGATGTCAATCGGGCCGGCCCATCGGATTTCGGGCCAACCCTACTCGGGTTGCGGGTCAATCGGGTGCGGGCTTGTCGGGTTGTGATTTCTTTCGGGTTGTAAAAGTTCGGCCCTAACCCTAAAAGCTCGGGTTTCGGGCTAGCCCGACGGGTTAATCGGGTTGCTACCGATAAGGTTAAGGCTCGAACAATCCAATAAATCATGATGAAAATTAGTTATATTTATAAAATATAAAATATTTAATTATGATAAATTTGATATATATGCTTAAACTCAATCATAAAATACTAATATTTGTGATATTTCGTGAAATTTTAATGCATGTTAAAAATTTAAATATTCTTTTAGTGAGATTAATTTATTTAACAATTATTATATTAATTAAAATTTAATATATAATTTATATATTTACCATAAAATTGAAAGTTATCTTTTTTTAGTTATCTATGTCATAAAATTAGTCAACGAAGTGTCGAATTAGGAGTAAAAAATTGAAAAATATAAATTTTACCGGGTTATCGGGCCAGCCCATCGGGTTTTCGGGTCTGGCCCTAACGGGTTGCGGGTTAATCGGGTGCGGGCTTATCGGGTTTTATTTTTATCGGGCTAGAAATTTCCGACCCTAACCCTATAAATTTAGCGGGCTATTCGGGCCAGCCCACGGGTTGCGGGCTACATTGACATCCACAAACTATTCACAAAATTCGAGAAACTGCCACACTGTGTCCATTTTTGGCTTGTCTAAGAAACCACCATATCCGAACATAGTTTTTCCCACTAGAAGGTCCACTTGCTGGTTCACAGTGAAGACCTCGGACCAAACAAGAGTATCTAGAAATATTAAGCATGTCAATTCAAATATACTTAATAGGAATGAATATAAGGTTAAAATGTTACATGAATCAAGCATGCGTATATCCGAATTGCCCATATTAGAAGTGCCAACATCACAAACAACAATTATCTTGTTCTTCGAGGCTTTGCAAGCACGCGTGTGAAGTGTAATTGGAGGAATACCCTGGCTGACAACTCAATCCACTCCCACGAGCTAGCATCTGCAACATTACAGTAAAGAATGCAAGTGGATGGGGTGTCAACTTTGAAAAACATGTTCATACCGGTATCCAAAACTTAGAAGTCATGAATCTCATTACTATCTTTGTCAAATCTACCAAAGACGTAGAGTTTTGAACCCACAAATACAGCATTGTGGTGTCCTCTTGGAGGTGGAGCAACACCTACTACGTCAGTGCATGGAATCCATTTGTTGCTGCCTGACATGAGCAATGAATATGGAGAAGAGGTGAAATGAGATTATCATTTCCATTTAAACTGAATTGCAAATAGACGATCATCAAAACTAAAAAACTTACTAGTTTCTAACACATACAGATCATTATAAGTATTTCCATCACCCACACCACCGAATATATACAAATCATCCCTATACAAATCGTCATTAAGAATGTTACAGTTATGGCTATGTCTTGGTGCAGGTGGTAAACCCTTCGTATCGACATCCATCCAAACCATTTCATTTGAAAAAAGTAAAAACAATTTTTCCATTTCAACTGAAAACACTAAAAACACTCTTTATAAATGTAAATGATGAAAATGAATAGGAGCACAAAAGAAATTTACCAATATAAAGTAGAGAAATTTGATTCGAAGTGCGGCCGGCTTGGTCCACTCCACCGATGATATAACATTTTTCATCATCGACGTAACTGCAACTGTGGCCCCACATCGTCCTGCGACCACCATCAACCTCGACTGTATCCCAAGGTAACACCATGATCTGAAACAAATAAAACTGAAACTAAATGCAGAAAAATGCTAAGATAAAATGAGCTCAAATAAACATACCAACAACAAATACAGAAGATAACTCAATCAAATGAAAACAAAATGAGCTCGATTCAACATATCAACAAGTTATCAGAGAAGAAAACTCTTAAACTGTAACATTATGAGCACAACCAACTGAAAATTGTTCAAAAATAAATAAAACGAACTTGCAGAAAGCCGATACAAAAAAATGTTCAAACAAATGGCAACAAAGAGACCTCAATACAATAATCATAGAAGATACTGAGATAACAGAAACAAAACAACCAAAAAAAGCTCAAATAAACAGCAACAGAATGAGCTTCGGACAACTCTTAAAATACAACATTATGAGCACAACCAACTAAAAATTGTTCAAAAATAAATGAGATGAACTTGCAGAAAGCCGATACAGAAAAATGTTCAAACAAATGCCAACACAAAGACCTCAATACAACAACTATAGAAGATAATAAACTAACATAAACAAAACAAACAAAAAAACTCAAATAAACAGCACAGAATGAGCTACAGGCCTAATCCGAGATGTTAATTGAACAGTGTTCAGCTCACTCCAATAATAAGCACTAAAGAGGAAACAAAAATACACAAGAAATTAAACTGAAAGAGAGAGAAAAATACGTTGAAATCAAACCTAATATGAAGGAGAATATAGACCAAAACAGAATGAGCTACAGGCCAAGTCCAAGATGTTAATTAAAGAGTATTCAGCTCACTCCAATAATAAGCACTAAACAGATGAAACGAAAATGCACAAGAAATTAAACTGAAAGAGAGAGAAAAATATCTTGAAATCAAAACCTAATCTGAAGGAGAAGAGAGCAAAACCTAATCTGAAGGAGAAGAGAGCCGGGGGAGGAATTGAGAGAGAGAGAAATGGAGAGACTGAACTACAATGTGTGTGTGTTTCGTACGACTTATAATGAACGCATCTGTCACCTTTGTTAATAAGTTATTAACACAACATATGTATACGTGGTGAAGACGATGAAGACAATATGTTAGTAAATATAATCTATAATAAAAAGGTAAGTTATTAACACAACGGCTAATAAATATAAAGAAAAGATGTATTAACTGGATGCAAACAATGCACGTGATTAAATGTAGCAAATCCCTTTTCACAAGCAACATCAGAGACGTGCATACCCATCATCAAACAATCATCAAACAACTATCATGACTAAAACATACAACAAACTACTTACTAAATTTGAGAAAATGCAGCACGGTGTTTAATACTGGATTGTCTGAGAAACCACCAAATCCAAACATATTTTTCCCCGCTGGAGGTTAACAGTGTGGACCTCAAACCAGACGAGTATTTAGAAATGTTAAGCATGTCAATTTAAATATACATACTAAAGATATTTTAATAGGAATGAATATAAGGTTAAAATGTTACTGGTATCAAGCATGCCTACATCGGAATGGCCCATGTTTGAAGTGTCAACATCACCAACAACCAGTGGCGGATCCAGAGACTTAAAACGGAAGGGGCGAAGCGAAAAAAAAATTAATAAAATATTAAATATCATTAACTTCAATATATTTTTTCTATAATAATAAAAGTTACTACATGTTACAATTCAAGTAGCATTTGCATCCGCTAATCGTGACAACTGACTTCTACGGGTATCCATATCTTGAAAACGTGTCAAGATTCTTTCATTAGAAACAGTGGCGAAGATGGACCTTTCACTGTATATCACCAAACTATCATTCAACCATTCATCTCCCATCCTATTCCGTCGATCAGTCTTGAACTTTTCAAGTGTTTTTTTTTTCCAATTAGAAAAGCCACCAGCAGTAAATGCTTCATCCCCCGGTGCCACAGAATCACACTCGTAAAGAAAATAATAAAAACAATATGCGGCATCATTCGAGACACTATATTCAAGCCAATCACGATCCTTGTACCAAACATCTCTAAAACATCTATTATCTTTTCCTTGACATGTTTTTTGAAAATTGAATCCTTTTAGCTGACAAGGACCTTTAGCTACATACTCTCTACGAATTCGATCACGAATATTCAAATCATAACTTGCAATTGAACTTCGTTTACCGGGATCAGCTTCAATTTCATTTTTATCAATTATTTGGTGTGAATCTTGTGACTCTTATTTATAATTGTGATTGGTTGGGTTAATTATTCTATAATTTGGGCTTGAAATTCATATTATTTGGGCTTCAACAACTTGACCCAAATGGTGTCAGCCGATCTAACTCTTCTTCCTCATTCTTCTTTCTCATGCCTCAGCTCAGGTGACGGAAACTTATCAGAATTCGGAGGGGGAATGGGCGACGTCGGAAGCTTTCGGAGGGGGCGATGTTGAAAAATTTATGTCGCGGTCCATGTTGGCGGGTCGGCGGGGAGGGGCGGTCGCCCCCTCCTGCCCCCCCTAGATCCGCCACTGCCAACAACAATTATCTTGTTCCCCCAAGCTTTTCAGGCACAAGTGTGTAATGTACTAGGAGGAATACCCGTAGCTGACAACGGATTCCACTCCCACAAGGTAGCATCTGCAAATAAAATACAGAAAAACACATAATACATTAGAAGCCCAATTTTATGATGAGTCCATTATAATAATTCAAATTTACCATGGATGTCAACTTTGTAAAACATGTTCATACCAGTATCCAAAACATACATGTCATCAAGTTCCTTATGATCTTTGTCAAATCCACCAAATACATAGAGTTTTTACCCCACAAATACTGTACTATGGCGTTCTCTTGGAGCTGGAACAACACCTTTAACAATGTGTGTAATCCAAGTGTTTGTGTGTGACATGAGCAAAGAATATGCAAAAGGGTTGAATTGCATATTCAATAAAAAAAAATCATGGAATAAAGACAAAGAGATGATTAAAACTGAAAAACTTACAAGTTTCCAACATATAGAGATCATTATTAGTTTTTCCATCACAATCACCCCCGAAATATAAACAAATCATCTCCAATCACACCATTATCAAAAGAGAGTTACAGTTATGGTTGTGTTTTGGAAGGTGGCAAGTCCTTCATATCAGGACCAATCCAAACCATTTCAACTGAAAACACATTACAACAATCGAAACCATAACACTTGTGCATATTGTGATGAGATAAAAACACATTTTAAGAATAAAGACAAAGTAAACTGATCTTTGTAAATGTAATTGATGTAAATGAACATCGGTGCAAGAGAAACTTACCAATATTGAGTACATGAACTCGATTCGAAGTTCGGCCATCTTGGTCTATTCCACCGAAGATATACAGACATTTGTCATCATCGATGTAGTTACAAGTGTAGCCCACATCGGCCTAAGACCACCTTCCATCATTGATGTAGTTGCAAGTGAAACTTACCAAAAATCGAGTACGTGTACTCGATTCGAAGTGCGGCCATCTTGGTTTATTCCATCGAAGATTTATATTTTATTTGAATGGTTTTTGTTTGGGAAAAAATAAAGTCGAATTGTTAGACGGAAAAAACTGTGGCAAGATCATTTGGTGATTAAACAACATCGTATTACCAAACTTAAAATAACAATTAAAAATATAAAATATCGATTAAATTGAACTAAGCAAGTATTGATTTAATGAGAGGTTATTGTAAAAATAACAATCACTAAGTTGGATGAATGTAATGCGCTTATCCTCCGATAAATGAGTCGAATATTGGAGTAATCATGATTCATGACAACGAGCAAATCATTACGGATAATCTTTAACAAAAGAGAAAAAAATGAGGTAAATAGTTATTTAAATCACCAAGTTTGGTCAAAATCTTGTATATCCCATAAAGTTTGAAATCTGCTAATTAAATCATAAAGTTTTAGTTTTTCTAGTTTATCACATGAGTCAGATTTTAGGAGATATATTCGTTGATGTGGATTGAGATTTCACGATGAATTGAGATTTAAATCACAAAAAAGATGCACGAAGAGCTTAATCTTAAAGTTGGATTGAGATTTTAAGATAGATTGAGATTTAAATCACGAAAAAAATGTGTGTATAATCCAAAGTGTGATCACAAGGAGTTTAATTTTAAAGTTGATATTTCAAGATGAATTTTAATGTAGAGATGCAAAGATTCCACATAAAATTCGACACATGGGATAAACTAGAAAAATTAAAACTTCGTGATTTAATTAGCGGATTTTAAGCTTTGTGGGATAGACCAGATTTTGACCAAACTTAGTGATTTAAATGGCTATTTTTCTAAAAAAAAATTAGAAGTGGCTATTAAATTTGGTTAGCTCATCGGAAAGCCCACTTAGCCCGTTAACAACGATAAGCCCAAAGTTCTAATGACACAATGTTTATAGCAATTTAGTAGTATTAATTATAGGAACCTGACTATCATAATAATTGGGTGCATTTTTTACCTTGAAAAACCTTGATTCAGCAAGGATCAAATCAATTAATTCAATTTTCAATGAGAGATTTCGGAAAAAGGGGCTCAATTCGCAGGCCTTTCGAAATTTAGGATTAAATTCGCTGATCCTTTCGGAATATAGGATTATGACATGCGAATTTTTCGAAATAAAGGATTTTCGACTTTTTTATGTGTTTTGTTTTCTTTTTCTTATTATTGCTCTCACAATATTTATGAATGGACTAAAGTATCCCTAAATTGTGTAATGGAGTATTTTTTTATTCCAATTTTATTTTCTTAATTCCCACTTCAACTCATCGCTCCATCTCATGCTCCGCCGCCCCCCACCGCCTCTCCGTGACCTCGCCGCCACACAAGGCCCCCTGATGCATCTCCAGCTCGGCGAGCTCCACTTCCTCATCGTCTCCTCCGTCGACTTCGCGAAGCAAGTGATGAGAACTCACGACGCCAACTTCGCCAATGCCAGCAAGCAGAGCGATCCCATGCTCCGCCGCCACGATCGTGTTCGCCGTCGGCGCATTCACCACCAAACACCCGAACTCTGTCGCCGCCTGCAGATCCACATTATCAATCCCGACGCCGGCAATTCCAACGACCTTCAGCTTTTCCCCTTCGCCGCCTCGAACACTGAATGCTCCATTTCTTAATCCCTCTATCTCCCAGTCCGATTCCTCTGCCCACCAAGGCCAAATTCCTTCACAATTGCATAAACCATCCAACTGCTAATCCAACTGCAAAGAGGGTGGGGGAATTTGAGTTTTTGTAATTGATTCTTTTAGATGGATCGGAAGTGGGAGAGAAACAGGTAGACGGCAGCTAAGGGAGGAGGCAGTGGTGATTAACTGTGATCCGTAGACATTGGTGAAAATAAAATTGGAGTAAAAAATTAAAATTGTGGTGAAATATTAGGGATAATTTGGTCCATTGTAAATATTGTTAGAGCAATAATAAGAAAAAAGGAAACAAAACACGTAAAAAATCGAAAATCCCTTATTCCGAAAAATTCGCATGCCACGATCCCATATTCCGAAAGGTAAGCGAATTTAATCCTAAATTTCGAAAGGTCTGCGAATTGAGCCCCTTTTTCCGAAATCTCTCATTTCGATAGAGTTTTGGAAAATTGTTAAATTAATGGGAAATTGGGAGAAACGTGATATAGTGAAAATGTGAAATATGCAATTTTGGAATATTAATTAATTAAAGAAGCATGCGCAACGATAATATGCACTAAAAAGGAATTATTCTAAATAGTACTAGTAAGATGCATGCTATATACATAAAAGAAGATACATTCATTCATAGAAGCAAGTGTATTACTGCCAAAATAAATACTCCCTATCATCACACAATAATTCTGGTAGTGAACAATGCGAATTTTATGTTTAATTGATTAATGATCGTGGACGGAAAGAATAATTATTTTAAAGAAATTCGACCTACTTAAATATCTATTTGGTTACTTATCTAATCCATAGTAACAACTATTGTTTTTAATTTTACCTCAATCTTTACAATTTATTTTCGTCTTTCAAAGTTGTATCAAGTTTAATTATAAAAATGTACTTTGATGGTTGACTCTTGCAATAGGATGATCCATTATTTTGTACCACTACATAGTATTTACTTTAATTATCTTTTAATAATCATATAAAAAAATTTGATTAAACTTTTCAGTTTGACTGATTGAAAATTTGAAATATTAGTAAAATAAACCAATAAATTTTGAAAACCGATATAAAATTGATAAAATCTTTCAACGTATGTGATATCTACAAGATTCCGAGTAATTAAACCGGTAAACCCAGGATGCCACGTCAGCGCCGATCACACTCCCAGCGGCGCACATTAGCGACCGTCCTTCAACAAGCTACCCTGCGCCGGAACCGCCGCATACCGCGACGGAAAGTCCCGGAAAACACCGCCGTCGTCGAATTCGCCGTTCTGCCCCTCTCCTTGGTCGAAATTCAGAGCGTAGCTGCACGGATCGTAGTTGAATTTCGCCCGCGCCGGCGCTCGATTGAACCGCCGGATGAACGTCTTCCACTTCGGCCCCGCCACCAGCTCCGACCATTCCCTCACCTTCATAAACGCCTCCACTCCGCCGCTCCACCACCTCCGATCGCTCCGATCAGACGTCGAGATTCGCTCCCAATCATTCGGCTTCGGCGCGCTGGAGCTGCGGAATTTCCACGGCCAGCAGCAGCGGCGCCGGATGAATGCGGATTCCTCGGATTCGTCGGGTGAAACGTCGAGTTTCCGGTTGGATTGCGGCGTGGCTGCGTGCAATTGCGACGCCATGATTTGCGGGGGGAGAGAGAGGTGTGGAGTGAAGATGCAAAACCCTAATGCGATCTAGCTGTCGCTTTCTCGCGTTGTGTCGTCCTCTCTGTGTAGTTCTTATATAAGGGGGAACGCTGCATTGCTGGCGAAGGTTTATAACTTTTAAATGATTTGTTACCATAAATTAAATTAATTTTTTTTATCCTTCTCTACTTTTACATCATTTAAAAATGTATATATCCCTAATCCTTCTCTACTTTCACATCATTAAAAAAATGTATATATACCCTTAAGTCTCGACTCAAGTGAGGCTATCGTTTTAGACACGAGATTTTAGAAGCGTTATTTAGTAGTTAAACGAACAGATAATAGAAATAGTATTAGAAAGTGTCGGATTTTGCTAAAAAATTGAATTACTTTAATTGAAATTGTCCAAAAGAAATACGAATCACTTGAAATCGAACGTACTCCATTCGTAACAAGTTAATTGAAAGTAATTTGATTCTTAATTTTTGTATTTACGTGTTTTTTAGAATTTTTATTTAATAAGTGAAGTAATAAAATAATGAAAATAATGCATCTTTCTAAGAATGTTACCCTCTAGTTTTTTCATAGGTATTACTTTTTCCCATCATTTCCTTTATTACTTAATATTGCCAATGGAATAATCAATATTCTTCTTATCATCAAATTTAACGTGACATTGACAACCAACCAACATCTGAACTTTCATCTAAAAATATAACCTTTACTTGTATACTAGAATTTGAAATATAACAGTAAGAAAAATATGCCATAGCTCCACATAACAATTTACAATCAAAGCAAAAATCATTAGAAAAATAACAACACGCAATTATATGAAATATTGCTAGTCTTAAATTTCGCCACAAGCGTAAAATCATATAGCACAAATACGTGCTTCACCTCATCCCTCTCTGCAAGCACTCCAAACTTTCATGGTATATACAAGTATAAAACTTTTTAAGTCTCACCACGATGACGACGACAGACCGGGGAAAATATTACCGGCTAAAAGCTCGTGTACGTTTATGCTATGAACCTACCTCCCGAGCAGAGTTGGTAACGCGAAGGACGGCTTGAGCACTTAAAGGCGACAGCTTTGATTGGCAGAAGTCCTCCCAAGATACTATAGCAGGCTGTTCGGGTACATCTGTAGGTTCTGGGACTTGAGGTTGCTCGGGTATAGCAGTTGGTTCCGGAGCTTGAGATTTTTCGTATGCAGACTGAAGCTCTAACAGCAGAGCGCGAGCTGCGTCCCTGGACTCGGGAAGCCGGTCGCTGAGCTGAGACGCTCCTATTACGATCAGTTTGTCTATCCCGTATTCTTGAATTCCATCCATTCCCTGCAAATAATCCCACACGAAAACAATTGAGATGCCAAAGAAGGACTTGTACAAAATTATGGTAAAGAGCACACCGTGTTTAAGTGTTCTTACCAGCCGTGGGACACTTCGGGAAATACAGATAGAAGCCTTAGCTCGAATTCGAGGATTCCTATTTGTAACATAAGGCTGCAACTTGGGTAGCAACAGAACAGGAGAAACCCAGCTTGTCAAGGCTACTAATGCACTTTCAGCTGCCTCACAAACGAATTTCTTGTCTTGTGAAGATTTGAGGAGAAGTTGAACCAGCTAACAAGACAAATTGAAATGTATAACGAAATAATATTCAGAAAAGAACAGTTCGCAAGAAGCACGCTGGAGAATAATAGCATACATAAAATTCAAAAATTTAATAGTAGAATATATTACCAATGGATCCAATGAATCGATGATGCTGTCCTTATATGCTTTGAAAAGGTCTGCGGCAGTCATAATTGCAGTTTTGCAGACAGCACTTCTTGGATTCTTTAGGGATTTCACGACTAAGGAGATGACTTCTTCCCTGGAGTTAAGAACCAATTTGTCATATAATACACAGCTCAGAAAATAGAGTTAAGACAACGAGATAACATTCTTCTGCCAAAACATAAAGAAAATGATACTTACAACATACTAACAATAGCTTCCTTGTGAAATATAGAAAATCGACGAACATTGTTCAGTGCATCACACACTGTAACCCAGTCTTTGGAGCCAAGTCCTGATAATAGTGCCTGGAACCAGAGTGCAAGATAAATATTAACATATTCAAGGATGACATCAAAAACATTTCCGCTTTAACACAGAATTGGCAAAGCCTGTAAAGATTAGAGAATGCCATTACCTTCAGACAATCATCCACATCTTCTACATCCTTCAAATCCTCAGACTCAATGTACTCTACTTCTATACTGGTTATCACTACTTCAGAGTTTTCTGTTTCGTCCATCTTAGCGGAAGGGCCAACCACTGCAGCTAACCCTTTCCTTTGAATTTCTTCAGTGTTTTCGCTCACACCTTCAACCTGAGCTTTTACTACTTTTCCATTACTGAAGCCTCCATTTATCCTCTGAGACTCAGGTACATTATTATCTCTGACAGCTATCTCAGACATTATGGAAGCCTGAAGCAATAACAAATAAGAATTCAGTGGAGTTTCAGAAAAGTATACATAAGAAATATGATTGGTCATAAGTCAATATGTAGGCAAGCCAAAGTTTTAATGGATAATTTTGCATTTTATTTATGACAGTGCTAATAAAAATCAATAGATAATTAGATATCTATGTCAGAACTTTGAATTATTACCAGGAAATTTAATCCAAACTAGTAATGACAGAAGGTGCAACAGGTGGAAATGTAATAACTATTCAGGTCATGTGGTAAGCAGTATGGACTATGGAACTATTGACCGACATGTAAAGCAAAAATCTGCTTCTTCAGAGTTCATCAGGTGAATCACTTTAATTTCTAGACATATTTCCGATAGTCAGATTGTTCACGAGCTCACTAGTAATCAAGACATTCGAGCTACATAGAAGTACCAAAGAGACAAATGCAACAACTAAAACTCAGGCTACAAATTCAATGGAGTTCAAATATTGTGTTCTTCAGTTTCTTGATAATATATCTATCCCATCCGCCCCATATTATTTACCAGCTAAGCACAACAAAGCCTAATTTACAACTATTGAAAGAGGATGTTGTTTTATCAAAGTTCAAATGGTAGAGCTAATTGAATAAACACCAATTCATAATCAGGCAATCTAATCACTATGATGCAAACACAATTACACAAGTTTCGGAAACAGGAAATTTTCACCACCAATTTTACTACATGATGATGCCTATCCCAAAATTTCCAGAAGATTCAGTGAACATATCAACTCTTAAGTTACATACCATCTTCAAATTAGTAACAATTCATCACAATCTAGCTACAGACAGCGAATTTACTAGATCAAAAGAGCTCATGCTGCAGCTGCAGGACTCTCAAGTATAAGGACGAAGGCTACTCAATTAAAAACCTCTCTCAAAACCCTAATTCACATCCAGCTTCCTCTAAGCCCCTCAAAACGAATGAAAACTACGCAGTATGTCACCAGAGACAAAAGAAAACAAGCAGATCGCTCAAAATCGAGCCCCAAAATCACACCAAGCCAAAGGCAAAGAAACTAATCAAACAGCGAAAATGCTGCCACTACCAAACTAACAAATTCTAATTAGCACAGCGATCCAGCACAGAAGATTTAAAACATTAGGCAGCAGCAAAATGCAGGTACGAACAAACAGATACACAGGTGAATTAAGTATAATTGCGTTAAGATCTCACGCATTCACTACCATCAACCTCAATAACTTCGAATTTCGATCTATTCCGGAGCCGATTCGAAATGCTGCGAGGTGAATTTGCAGTGAATACCTAAAATGCGTTGGTAGATGAGAGTAATTACCACGAGAATAAGGAAAGGAATCGAAGTGTGGCCGCGGCAACGGCGTGAAAATGGTGAAAGTATTTATTGTAGACCTCCGCAGTCGTTAAATCTTCAATGACAGCAGCAGGAATCTCTCCCTCTATATATATATATATGTGTGTGTGTGTGTGAGTGTGTGTATCTCTCTGTGAGAGTGCAAGTGTGAAACTGTAAAACGAGTGGAATATCGTAAGCAAGAGGAAAGGGGCGGGTTTAATGAAAAATTCATTGGGATTAAATTAGTAGTATAAGTTTTTTATAGGATTAAATTGGTGGCAGTATTTTTTTTAATTAAATTTTACTAAATTTTTTCTCTATAATAGGAATTTTTTGTTTTGTTTTTTTCTCTTGTAAATTTTTGTATTTTGTGAGATTTTTTAATATAAAAATAAGATAAAAATATAAAAGTCCCTAAAATGAAAAGTTCACATATCTCGTGAAATATTCTGTTGGATAGTAGTACTAGTACTACCTCCGTCCTTGAAAGTTTGACATAATTTACCATTTCGGTCCGTCCCTAAAAGTTTGATACACTTCACCTTTTACTATTTTTGATAGTAGACCATATATTTCACTAACTCATTGCTACTCACATTTTATTATAAAACCAATACTTTAAAAAGTAGGACTCACATCTCATCAACTTTTTTAACTCACTTTCTATTACTCTCTCTCACAAAAGATGTCACACTTTCGTTTTTAATTTGTCCCACAAAAAATGTCACATTTCTTTTTATGAAAAAAGTTCTCTTTCACATGAATATAAAAATTATATTTTCTCTCTCCATTTAACACACAAAACAAAACCTTCTAAAATCTCGTGTCGTTCCACAAGTGTGATATTTTTTGTGGGACGGAGAGAGTATATTTTTTAAATCCGTGCCGAGTCAAAGTGTGTAATTATTTGGAGGACGGAGGTAGTATTTTGTTAGAAAAGAATAAGAAAAGGAGAAAAATGACAAACTTCGCATACCTCGATTTCATATCCTGAAAGACATGCGAGCTTAATCAAAAAACTAAAAGGCACGTGAATTTAATCCCAAATACTGGATCCCAAAACTAAAAGGTAAATTTGCTTCCCGAAACTAGCAGAAGTTAAATATTAGAAAAAATATCACAAAATTTTGTAAAATTCTAATCCATCTCTTATCTTTTTTAAAAATTAGTTAGAAACTTATGAAATTGTAATTAATTTGCTACTAATTCTATTGCAAAAGAAATCGACTCATCTATATGCAAATATATTATTAATATTAGTATTAATTATTACTACTTGGTAGTACTATTATTTTGTTTATGAATATACTAGTTATTTATAATTTCCACAAATATAATCATGTGACCGGCGGTTGGAGTATTTAAATAACGGATCTACCCCTGAGTTTCTCCCAATAGTCAAATCTGCCATCTCTGTGGACTGTGGCCGCATTATTTTATCGAGCAGGTGAAGCAGTCAACAGTATGCACTATGCACAGTATTAAAATAAGGGCAGCACCGTCACGTATGGAAAATAATCCTATTGGTCTGTTGAATTAATTTTAATTAATTTTAAATTTTTTAAAAATCAGTACAAAATATACAAATCGAAGGAAAATGAATAATAAATCTCTGCAACTAAAATTTAATCAAGGTAAAAATTTATAATTCGGTAAAAATCATTATTTAATGTTTGTTTGCTATCTTGGAGTCGAATGATTTGTGTTAGGAGCTGAATAAAGAATTATTACTGATTATTTTTAGAGAGAAATGAAAATAATACTATCAATTTGTGTTACAACAAACAATGAATAAGACAAATAGTGGTGCTAGTAGACAGCGATTTGTTCATCTAATTTTATACAGTACTATATTACTACAAAAATGATATGTTTTCCTTGACCAAAAAAAGTGGTATGTTTTCAAATTATAAATGATCCTTAAGCACTAAAGATCATGTTGAAGTTTGTATTTATTTTACCATATCGTTAAGTTGGCGTAATTATCGTCTTACTACAATTATAGTTATTATTAACGTATACCATATATTAGGAATTAATCTTGAGACTTGATTACGAATATTATCCCTCAAAAGTTTGACTTAGATATACATAATAACTAGAAGTTTAATTAGGCGAAAAATTGGATATTTAAATTAATTGTGCTGCTATAAAGATGAAGTTTTCACACTTAAAAGTTTAAATAGTATTGAGGTGACGCTGCAACGCTGCAAATTTGA
Source organism: Salvia hispanica (assembly GCF_023119035.1). Classification (NCBI taxonomy): domain Eukaryota; kingdom Viridiplantae; phylum Streptophyta; class Magnoliopsida; order Lamiales; family Lamiaceae; genus Salvia; species Salvia hispanica. The sequence continues at coordinate 35,143,146 of NC_062967.1, read as the reverse complement.
ATTGATGTTATATCAGTTTTGAACCAGACCTTTGTGCTGTTTAATTCATGAACCAATCATTGTTATATCACATATATTACCTAATTAAATCCGTTTAACAAAAAGGTTAATCATTCGACCAACAAAAAGAAGTAAGTTCATTTATTGGTAGGTTTGAAAACTTAAAGAAAATAAATGAAGCCCATCCATTATATCACATTACATAATTAAACCCGTTTAACAATAAGGTTAATCATTCGACCCACAAAAAGAAGTACATTTATTGGTAGGTTTGAAAAGTCGAAGAAAATAAATGAAAACCATCCATCAATATTCGTATATACTCACTCCACCCATATGACTCCTAATTTAAAATCGGCAAGTATGAGATGGAAAGAGAGAATTAATTGAAATGTTATTCATGAAAATGGAGTTCACCTCATTATCGAGAGTAGTTAAAAAAAAAAGAATGTGTCTAATTTTTGTGAATGATCAAAAATTGAAAATGAAACCGTTAGTTATAGACGGGAAATATATAGAACTAGTCGAACTTAAATTTTTAGATCAGTTGTCCCACCCTTTTAAGTAACAATAAATAATAAAGTGAATGAAAAGAGACAAGTTAGTCCTCTTAATGATTTACATTTATGTCCATATGCTTGAGACAAAAAGAGAAGAAGCAAAGTTTCGATTTGGAGCAACGACTTATCATGGAAACAGAACTCGTGGGTTGGGTATAACAAAGAAGGTGCGCTAGGGTCGAAGGCAGAGGCGATGCTGTGATTGTCACTAACAACGGATGGCAAACAAAGAACATAAGTGAACAAACTCTCGATGTATCAGCGACAACTCAAAAGACTGAATTTAATAGAGTTTTCCGATCCTTATAGGCTGACGATAGATTATCGATCCTGATCCCAATTGAGTCCACTATTTTTGGAGTTGCATGTGCGAAACACATTTCAATGTCGGATCCCATGTCCTAGAGATGGAGCAATGACTAATGCAACAGTGTCCAAATCAATGAAACATAGCTAAATGCCAGAATAGCACCACATGGCTTGTTACATGGGAAATAAATAGGGCATTAACTTAGGGAGCTAAGAGCACTCCCAATGGCGTTGGCGAAAACTCGGCGATTTTTCGCCGAAAATCGCCGAGTTTTCGCCGACCAATGAAAGGAATTCGGCGAAAAATCGGCGATTTTTCTCCCGATTTAACGCCATCCGGCGATTCATCGCCGAAAAATCGCCGAATCATCGCCGCCCACTGTGGGCGCGATTCGGCGATAATTCGGCGTTTTTTTTTTTTTTTTTTTTTTTTTTTAAACGGCTAAATTTGTTAAATCCACCACTATAAATACTTCCTCTTCCTCCTCCATTCATCACACACAATTCTCTCAATTTTTCAATCTCTTTCTCAATCTTCAATCTTCAAAATTATGAGCTCTAGTAGGAAAAATTCTCGAAAAAGTAAGGGTAAGGGCAAAGAGTCGAGTTCGCAACTTCCCAACACTGATGAAGCAAATGAGCAGTGGATGAGCTCGTTGTTGTCGATGGGTTCATTATAAATCTATTTATTAAACACATTTGTAGAGAAAATTAAATAATATTAAAAATGATGATGTAAAAATGAAATGTTGAGTTAGGGAGAAATAAGGGAGAAACCATTGGAGCAGTTGGCTAAAAGTTGGCTAAAAACTGGGGATAAATTATGGTGCTGATGTGGCGCTGATGTGGCAGAAATAAGGGAGAAATAAGGGAGTTTTAAGGGAACCCATTGGGAGTGCTCTAAGTTCCAACAATAATCATAAGGTTAGAATATACCCCGACATCCCCGAAATCTGCCACAACTTACCTAGGAAAGGAAGACTCTGTTACTCGCACATTAGCAACTACAAAATCGAACATCCTGTTGACACTTTTCTGCATCAATTTTGTTTGAATTAAACAAAATCGTTATTCAAAGACAAGCTATTTGATTTTAGATTCTATCATCTCTCATACTTTATTCACTAATCACCATTTTCTTAAATCCGGTACAAAAAAAAAAGGAACGTCTCGGTGAAGCCCTCAATCCTTTGAATTTATTCGAAGAAGAGAATTTCATTAGCATGATCAAAGAATCAACAGAGGTTTCTGCATTGACAATACTTGTTTAGCTTGGCCAACAATTTGAAATATATTCATAATAATATATATAGAATAAGCATCATATCATATGGTAGTAGTAGTTCGTTTTATGAAGCAGTGCCAAATTATTCATTTGATCCATACAAAGAAGACATGATTTCTTGACTACAGAGAATTCATGCCGTTAGGATAGACAAACTAAAGCAAGTCTGGACCGTGCGATGATACCTGCTTTTTACGTCCAGCTGCAATGCACTTACCATCGAGTAATACTTATGATCTTCTTTCGTACAGACGGCTTCAAGAAGAGCTTCTTTCTAAACCAGAACTTCATCACAAAAACGACAAGCAGTCTCCTAAACACACTTCATTCCCCAGCATTTCTTTATGAGCATCAATCTAAGCAGAGGAGGATACTGGCAGCCTCACTCCTCGATGTTTACTAGTTCATATTCAACCAGCGAAAGGTTATTGTCTTCTTTGACAGTGAAGGTGGCAGGATCGGCTGCTGCTTCCACACGCCCCCATTTGTCCACAGCTAGTCTCATTGAGCCTTTGAACATGTCGATTTTGGCATTTCTCAGAATTACAGTTGCTTCGGGCTTCATGGTTTCCACTGCACATTGGATCTCAAATCAAGATCATGGATTTGTAATGAATGGGATAAGGTCAATAACTATGAGGCATTTCACGTAGTGGGGACAAAACTGCACTTAATGTTTAGAAAAGGACAGAACCAACAAACTATTAGCCCAGACCAATCAGTGATTATTCATGGTATCCACTTCCTATTTTGATTCCTGATAGTAAAATACAAATAACATTGTCACATTCAGACTCTGTGAACACCGAGCAAGATATGAACACATACACACGCACAGTCATGTACCACTGTACCTTGTGATTACTTTATCCTTTTATTGGCACCATCGACCAAATTGATATGCAAAACAACAGCCAAACCTCATAAATATGTTCTACTAGCACCCTATCAAGATCACAAAACAAGATACTGAACATGTCAATTTTTGCATCTCTCAGAATTACAGTTGTTTCGGGCTTCTCATGGTTTCCACTGCACATTGGAGATCACACCAAGATCATGAATTCATAACGAAGGAGGTAAGGCCAATAATTATGAGACCTTTCACGTATAGGGTTAGAAAAGAAAAGTACAAGACCATATTTAGCCAGACCAGTCAGAGATTAATCGTTAAATAATTTTCCTATCTTATGTCCTAATAGCAAAATACCAAATATCATTGCGTCACATTCAAACTTTGTGAACATCTAGAAAAATATGAACACACATAGGCGTAATATGTACCTTATGAGTTGTGAATTGTGATTACTTTATTTATCCTTTTATTGGCACCATCTACCAAATTGATATGTAACCCATCGAGATCACGAGGCGAGATATTGAATTTGCAACACAAATAAATCCACCATTTTAAGATCAGCATAAACATGATGACAAGTTTATAGAGTTCACTTATAAAATGACAAACGCATACCATTCCCACCACTCAAGAACAAAGCACAATACCTTGTTCATTCCTAGCCGTGAACAAAATCACCCCTGTTTCATCCCCAACCAGACACTCAGCAATCCGCATCTGATGAACTTGAGGCCCATCCGCCCTACCCTTCTGCAATACCATCTTCGAACTCAAAACTTTCACGACGAGATTGTGCCCATTCGTGCCAGGGCGCAGCTCATCAACCTTGGCAAAAACTGGCTTCCTCATGGATGCTTTCTTTTCAGCCATTTAAATCAAAACCTACAATAAAAAAATGATTAAAATCCACATTAGCCAGAAAATGAGGAATTTCATAAGCTCTCATCAAAATAATAACATCATCAGAATCACCACAGCCAACACATTTAGAGGCTAAAATTCCAAGAAACTCACACACATGTGGCAGAATTTATCATAATCGGAACCAAAAATCCAGCAAATGATTAATCAGCAACAAACAGAAACAAAAAATAGAAAGGAAAATGAAAGCACGTTGAAAGTCTACTCAGCCATCACTGATCAAATCGATGAATCGAAATCGAACGGAATAACAACAAATAGTATCGAATCGATATGACCAACACTCTACACTAGTAGCGATACTAAAACCAAACAAAAACAGATAAAAACCCTAATTATCAGATCAAATACTGATGAAAACGAAAATTCATTTCAGAATTCACACAAATATACGAAAAATAAACATATAAAATCGAAGAATTCGAATTACCTTGGCAACAAGAACAGAGAAGTGGGATATTTTCGAGCGAATTAGTTCTAGTGACGAGACCGTCGAATTGGCTTTATGAATGGAAAAAGTTGATCAAGTTTTTCCACCGTTGATCTGCCATAATTCTCAGCAGATCTCCGCCGTTGGTTCGTGAGAGGTGGTTTGTAGTGCTAAAAGCGTGATATCTGAAATAAGCTGGCTAGTAGTTCTAAAAGCGTTGGAGCTGATTACTAAAGTCGGTTTACAATGCATAAAGTAATTTTTTATGTATATTTATGGCTTTAACGGCGTAGTTGAGGGTCACGATGTCATTAATTTGGCACTTTAGCTAACCACAGTATCATTAATTTACCACTTTAGTTAGGCATAGTAGCTTTGACTTATTAAAAATTGACAATCATGTGAAATTTTAATAATTGGAAATTCGTATCTTAATGTTTTCTACTGAGAATGGAGTAGTATGTCCTAATGTAAAACACAATCACAAAGATATATCATATATATTTAACTCCATTTTTGAATTGCGATAAATTTTCGGGAGGAGATCCTCTGCTGTTCCTCAATTCACAGCAAATGGTGCTGTGTCAAAAACGCAAAAAATTGTGAATGAAACGACTGCAATCTGATTCTTTTTCTATTCTTTTTATATACTCCTAACTTTTGTATATGGCGATGATTTTTCATTTAAATACTAAATAAAATAATATACATCCATAAATTCGCATGCTTACAAATTCTAATTAACAAACCAAATATTATGCATGTGTGTTGATTTCTTTTTGGTATTTATATTTACTTAACATTTTTTATAGAATATTTTAGTATTTAATTGAAAATTCATAATCATATAAGAAAAAGGTCATATTAATAAGAATAGAAAAAGAATTTCGTTTCATTCACAATTTTTTGCGTTTTTGACACAGCACCATTTGCTGTGAATTGAGGAACAGCAGAGGATCTCCTCCCTAAATTTTCATGATACGTCTGAGTTCACAAGTGGCATTTCTTGCATGACTAGAATATATGCTGCTACAATGATAGTAGTCTCAATTCGATCATCTCCATAACATATTAACATGCTATAGCCTTTATGAGTTATTGGCTATTTTCAAATTTTCACGCTTTTTGGCAGAAGAATTACACAAACATCTCATATTTGTGACCACATCTGCAATAATAAATATCATCTATGAACTCCGACGTGCAACATTATCATTAACAAGTGATAGTACTAATTTATATGTAAAAAAATAGTATGGACAATGTACACGAATTTTAATGTAAAATTAATAAAATAAGAAAATAGATAGAAAAAGTGGTTAAAACACTGTTAAAAAAATCCACTTTATTATATAGATAATTTCACTATAAAAAAAGTAGAGAGATTAATATAGTACTATGGAGTACAATATAAAATAGTATTGCCTCGTCCAATCGAAGATGATCCACTATCTTTTTTTTAGTTTGTCTCAACTAAGATGACTTATTGCTAAAAATAGAAATCTCTTCATCTATACTTTATTCCATCTCTCTTGTTTTATTCTTTATATTTAATACTTAAAATAAAACTACATAAAATCATGTGCTGTTCAAGAATGAGTCATATTCCTTGGGACGAATAGAGGATTATTTTTGGTGAATATTTAATTATTAGGATATTGACACCTAATAGATGATCCACTTTTTTTTTTTAGTTTGTCCCAACTAAGATGACTGATTGCTAAAAATAGAAATCTCTTCATCTATATTTTATTCCATCTCTCTTGTTTTATTCTTTATATTTAATTCTTAAAATAAAACTACATAAAATCACGTGTTGTTCAAGAATGAGTCATATTCCTTGGGACGAATAGAGGATTATTTTTGGTGAATATTTAATTATTAGGATATTGACACCTAATATTGTGGAACTTTAAAAAAGTTGTGTTTTTCCCACGAACTTTGAAATTGACAAATAATATCACGAACTTTACCTGAGTTTGTTATTTCATCTGATTTTTTTTTATATTAATAGATTGAAGAACAATTTTGGAGGCGTGCTTCAAGAAAATCTATCCTCAAAGACTGAAAAACTTGAAGCTCTCAAAGTTGTTGTCGAGAAATTACCAAAAAAAATTCGTACCATGATATTATTTGCCGAATTTTTTTTTTCCCGTGGGAAATAACAAACTCGGGATAAAATTCACAATATTATTTGCCAATTTCTAAGTTTATGGAAAAAATCCAACTTTAAAAAATTCTATGATATTAGGTGCCGATAGCCTTTAATTATTTAAAACATTTTCAATTTACAACCTATTGATCACCTCCGGCCCAACTTCATGAAGATGGGCCGAAAATAAAAAACCCAACAGTTTACAAAAATATGGCAACCGTTAAATCACCCACGAAAAAACTCACCCACATAAAATTCTGGAGGGAGAGTGTGGACGGAGAGCAAGAATTTGACCAATTACCGAAATCCAACTCCCTCTCTCTCTCCTCAATGTCTTCAGCTGCACTCGCTTCCACGTTCTTCGCTACCTCTCCTAAACTACCGCGCCCCAATTCAATACGCAAATCGCCGCTCGCGAGATCTCTTCCGCAGCTCAACCGAGCTACTTTGATCGCTCCGATCGTCGTTTCCGCTCTCGGCGCCGAGTTTGCTCTGGGCGATTCCGAATCGGAGCTCGATTCCGGGAATGGAGTGAAGAAGCTCGTTGACTCGCTGTTCGTGCTCTGCACATCGGTCGCTCTCTCGGCGGCTCTGTTCTTCGCCGATATTGATTCCGCGTCGGCTTTCGTTGTTACTACGCCGCGGAAGTTGCAGTCCGATGAGCTGGCTACAGTTCGTCTATTTCAGGAGAATACTCCTTCTGTTGTTTACATTACTAATCTAGCTGCGAGGTACTCAGATTTTCACATTGTGTATATCTAGATTTTGATGTGTTAATTGCATAGTCAGTTTTAACTAACTTAATACTGTTTGGTTATTATCTATGCTTTAATAGGCCTTATCGTTGGAGTATCTTTGCTACTTCACCCGCTTGTTCTTAATCAACTAACTAGTTAATATATTAGTAAGTCGAAGCAAATTGATCGTATGGAAGTTACAAACTAAATGTTTCTCGTGCAGCTCAAATGATCGATATGATTTAGAATAAATACGCTGCTTAATATAGCAGACTTTGCAATTGTCAGGGTGTTGAGCATTTATGTATGTTATAGGTTAAGTTTGCAACAGATTTTGAGTTTGGAATGAGTTGCTGATATTATGAACTCATAGTGTGCGTTTTGTTTTAGGCAGGATGCTTTTACGTTGGATGTGTTGGAGGTGCCGCAAGGATCAGGATCTGGTTTGGTATGGGACACGCAGGGCCGCATTGTCACAAATTATCATGTGATTCGTGGTGCATCTGATCTCAAGTACTATTAACCTCTCTTGTGTTTCCTTCTAGGCTTGTTTTGCGTTACCTGGTTGGTTTCTTATACCTTAGTTTCTAGTACAGTTCATACTCGAAGATGCGATCTCTAAGTAGGACTTATTAACTTACTTTCTGCAATCTGTGGTAAGAGTTTGTGATGAGTGATGACATGAGAAAGTTGTTAAGTTGAATAGTAGTACTCCATCATATTGATGGTTAGTGCGTTGGCCAAGTTCACGGTTGAATCAGTGTAATCTTTGTCTGCCATTTTATAAAATATTTCCATTTTGATGTACTACTATTTAAGTGTTTTGATGAAGTGATGGTTGTGTTCAGGGTCACTCTTTCAGACCAGAGTACATACGATGCAAAAGTTGTTGGGTTTGACCAGGATAAAGATGTTGCGGTTTTGAGTATTGACGCACCAAAAGGCAAGTTGAGACCAATACCAATTGGTGTATCTGCCGATTTACTTGTTGGTCAAAAAGTACATGCAATTGGAAATCCTGTAAGTGCAATTCTCACTGAACATTCTATTATGCCGTTTCTGGTTTCTTATCAAATATACTTATTCAAACATAGACAAGTGGAAAGTTTCAAATGTGGCTTTTGACTAAGTCCATTCTCGATCTCCCATTCTGGAGCAGTCCATAGTTCTCATTGTTATAAACCGAATGACATGCTTTCATCTGATTGATACTGTTGGACAAAGTTTACAGATCCCACAGTTCCAATCAAGTCCTTTTTTCCATAGACGTTCTATCCTTCCATTAAGTTCCCCCCTTAAATGTCTTTATAACTACACAGTGGTCCTTTCAGTTTGTTATGTTTTGTCATTGTTGATAGTTATTTTTTTGGAGTGACTCAATTAGGAACACCATGGTATTTATTGGCACTGAAGTGGAAAGCTTCTTTCGTACTGTACCTATCATTTACCTTTCGCTGACAATATGTATGTGTTTCACTTTTGTCTCCTTGGCAGTTTGGACTTGACCATACACTTACAACTGGTGTTATCAGGTACTAACAGTACTTGTAAAACATTACACATATAGTTATCACACTGGAAAATGTATACTAATAGTGTTTACAGCACCTCAATATAGATTTTAACTTCCAAAGTATCCCAGATTACGTTGTTTACTTTGCTCTATCATGATTGTCAACACCTGGAGCACGACTGAAGCTTATGTATATTAATGTGTATCAGTTGTTATCCAACCTTTAGATAATGCCGCCCTTCAGTAAACTGGCTAATCTTGTATCCGTATTGGATCAGAGTCTGTAACAAATTTATTCTGATTTTTTAGTGGGCTCCGGAGAGAAATCAGCTCAGCTGCAACTGGCCGTCCAATCCAGGATGTCATCCAGACAGATGCTGCGATTAATCCTGGAAACAGTGGAGGACCGTTGATTGACAGTGCAGGCAATCTTATTGGGATAAACACAGCTATATATTCTCCTTCTGGTGCTTCATCTGGAGTGGGCTTTTCTATTCCAATTGACACAGTGAGTGACTAGTTAGGCCTTTGTCCTTCTTGGGCTCGTTATCCAAGTATTGGGTTGTAACAAGATGTCATATTAATGGTTTACTATATAAACTTTAACTGTAACTTTTCCTTCTATGTTCAGGTAAGCAGTATTGTTGATCAATTGGTCAAGTTTGGGAAAGTCACTGGACCAATTTTAGGGATTAAGTTTGCTCCTGACCAGTCGGTGGAGCAACTCGGAGTTAGCGGGGTTCTTGTCCTGGACGCTCCTCCAAATGGGCCAGCAGGCAAAGCAGTATGTCCAATTTCTAAATCATACATTTTGGTTTGAAATTTCATTATGCTTTATAGGATTTATAAAATCTGGTGACTCTAAAATCATGTTATGATATTGTTGGTGCTGCAGGGTCTTCAATCAACAAAACGCGATGCCTATGGGCGACTTATTTTAGGTGACATAATTACATCCGTTAATGGAAAGAAAGTTGCAAATGGTAGTGATTTGTACAGAATCCTTGACCAATGCAAAGTCGGGGATACGGTAAGTGTTAATAGTTATTGCTACTAATGCATTGTCTAAAAGTTTAGCATGTCCAGGGAGAACTTGTGGTCTTTATTACCTAATACTGGATATGTAGAAACCAGAATCTCATTTATTGAATTTTGTCATAACTATGAGAATTAACTTCATTTTCAAATGTTTCACTTTGCAGGTGGAAGTAGAAGTTCTTCGTGGTGATAAATTGGAAAAGATCCCAGTAATCCTTGAACCAAAGCCTGACTCATCCTGATGTAACACGCATTGTAAATAATTAATCGGATTTAGCCCTCAACTTTTGTACATAATCACGGATCGAAGCTACTGTTCCAAGCGCTATCCCTGTACTCTAAAGCTAAAATCCTTGTGAAGGATGCATTATAGTTTCAATTTCTTACAGTCGTACTAGATTATATTCATGTCAAGTTACTTGACACTAAACTAGTTAATCCTCAATCTTATTTGCATGTTTGACTTCAACATATACATAATTTTCTCGGTATAGGTTCTGCAGTACTAGAAGCAGCAGCCCTGTTACCAGAAGATTTAGGGACTCGTAGAGGAATTGAATTTCTTATTACTGATGTACAATTTTACATGATTACATGTGCTTTGCAGGAAGCACTGTACAACAAAACGAGGAATCACTGGGCTTGCATTTGGCGGTAGAAACTACCAGTCAAATTGAGGGAAAGCAAGGGCGATATTAACAGGTTATAGAGATACAGGTGGGGAAAGGCTGAAATCGAGTGCCCAGATCTCTAAACCTCCTTTGATGAAATCATAATGAGTACCCTTGAGGGCGAGAGTTCCGTTCACCACTCCTTGTCGAACAAATGGATACGATAACAGGTTTTCAAGCGACACATTCACTGCCTCCTGTAACAGTTGGAAAGAAAGCAGTGTATAATCGATTAATTCTCCACAGTTCTGCAAGATTTATCTTTGCCATAGTTGGTGAAAGTTAAAAGTTTTTTTACCTTCTCACACAGCACGCACTGATCACCAAAAGCTGTGTCTCCATTCTCAGCTGTCACCTTGGCCTTTGCAGGTAAGCCGATTTTCACCCAGTCTTCGATGAAATCGCTGAACAACTCAAGCAAATGATTCTATTAGTCACCAAATTTTACAAGAAGTATATGGATTATTTTCTTTCTGTTTGGTTCTGATTCTGTTACTCTGCCTAAGAGTTTAATTATAACTAAGAAAGCAGGCTACTAACGTTGAGTATTTTCCGTCGTATGGGAAGGACATGAGCCCCTTGATCCCACCGCAGGCGCTGTGCCCCATCACTACTATCTCTTGTACCTGTGAGATTGGTTGCCTTGTTTACTACCAACTGAAAGCCTCATACTAATCTTGAAAATGGAAAAGTAATTCCGAAAAGTATTTACGTAGTTTCACCTTGAGGTGCAGGACAGCATACTCTATAGCAGAGCCTGCTCCGGAATATTGGGTCTGAAGCAGCAGAAACAGAGTTACATAACTGTCAAAGCAGAAGCATATGATTTAATGAAACTGGTATTTATTTGTAAGACCTTGTCATATGGAGGGACCATGTTAGCAACATTACGAACCACAAACGCCTCCCCCGGTTGGATGTTCAGCACATGGGATGGGCACACACGTGAATCCGAGCATGCAAAGATCATATACTGCAGCGGATAACTGATCGATATGAATCATTTACACCTTATGGGTCGAGTTAAGACTCGAGAATATGTACCTGGGGAGTCTGGCCTCTGGCGAGTTCGCTGTACAATCCTGGTCTCAAGCTGAAACGTTGAGACGAAAAAGTAGTTAGAATTCATAATCTTAAGACTGTTCTTTGCATGCTTTCATTTGGTAACTTACTTGTACTTCTTATGTTTGAAGGTGAGGAAGCCGGTCTTCAATCTTTCAACGGAGGGCGAAAGAGTGGCGCTGCCGTTTTCTGCCTGCAGCTCGGCCGTGATTTGATCGATTTTTGCTGCCGCAGCAGGTGCTAGCTCTCCCTTAACACTACATGAACAATGTCACATAAAGTATTTGATTACACACACTTAACGTTATGAGATAGAAAAAAATGAAATGAATAGCTTTTAAATAGGAATGTTTGGGTGAGATTTAATGAAGAATAAATTTTGATAAAACTATAGGTCTATATATCACAACCTTTGGCCTAATGTAGTATTTCCACTACCAAAATTTGGTTGTAAAAATCATGAACTTAGGACTTTTAGTGAATTTCCCACGAGTTCGGTTATAATTTAAAGAAAACCAAGTTTGTGGTAGATTGACTACAAGGGTTAAGTTGCAATCAAATATGAACCAAAATCTGTGATTTTAGGTACCAATATCCATTTAAATAAAGTTAAACCTTAGTAGTCTTTCGAGTTCAGCTATGGCGTCTTCGTATGAGTATTCTCCCAAGTCCTCTCTCTGCATCAATATATCAAAATGCTTCAGAAAAATAGAACACGAAAATAAAATAAGAGTTCTTCATCTTATTCTTGTCACATTTGAATTGATTCTTGAAATGGGAAACTATACCGGAGCATGGTGGATGATGGGAGCTGGAGCAGCGAAAACCGGCTTGTCCCGGATGAGACTGGGCGGTGGAGAAGGGGATGAGGAGCTGAGCTTCGCTGAGGCAATGGGCTGGAATGCCGCGGCCCGTCTCGATAGACGGGCCGTGGGTGGAGTGAGGAAGCCGTTGACGGTCGACATTGCTTCGATAGGCCACAGGTATGTAGTCTCTTTAGCTGGTTGATTTAGAACTTTAGAAACAATGCATGCATGAGAAAGCATAGGATAATGAAAGCGAAAGCTAAGTAAACCACAGCTTCTACTCTTGCAGATTGGATTTATTGATTTTTCATGTCCATAAAATAAAAAATAAAAATAAATGGAAGGGGAAATTGGAACCTTTAATCATAATTTATAACATCTGAAAAAAAGAGAATGAAATAGAGTAGAGGTATTTAGATAGATTTTTGAAACAATGGGAACATGTAAGAGTTATATTATGCATTTTTATATTTGATTAAATTCATCATATTATCATTATTAACCCAAAATATCGTGATAACATGGAAAAGTTCTAGTTGATCTCTGATTCTCTGTCATTATATACGTACTCGAAATTATCACGTTCTTCGAAATATAAGGTATAGTTTAGTTTAGTGTTTTATATAGTGATATTAATATTATTAAATTTATAGATTATGCGATAAAATTATTACCCTAAAATTGATTCTAATATCTAAAAAAGTGATATAAATACTATTAATATTACAGATTATACAAAAATTCAAAGCTCCGCGATCAATGAATAGAGAATTAAAGGGTTGAAGTTGAAGGCAATATAGTTGGTTAAAACCATGAATTTATATCTATCTATACATATATAAAAGACGGGTTTTGGCCTTATATTGAATATTAAAGAATTTTGGATAAGTTTTCGAAATATTTATAAGTGTTAAGTCTATATAATTAAATTATGATTTTGATTTGTAACTTCCAATTATGCATTAATTAAAAAACCATTAAACATAACTAAAAACCATTAAAAAATTATGCATTACAAATATTGAGGCCGTTATAGTTTGTGACAGCATAGCCTAATGCGTGTCATCCAAATTTGGAGACTCATGCCCAAATTAATATTAAATGTGAAACGGTTAAGCCATTAAAAAAAATTATTACTACTTTATAATTATTATTTAATTTAGAGATTTCATGGTCAAATAAAATTTAATTGCCATTAATCATAAAATATAGTATGTCATGGCTATAAGTACATGTATTAGGCTAGCTAATGGAATCATACAGTTCTTGTGTTTCGAAACTAAGGTACTCTCAAATTGAGAGCATGCATATTCTATGTCAATCGTAGAGAATTCTTTTGAAATTGATTATGTATAATGATGATACGTAGAAGTCGGATGAGAAGATGAGTGGTGTTGGTAGCGTCGTCGGCGAATTTTTCTGGCAGTTATGATGAATCCGATTCTTCTTTAAGGTTTATTTGGGTCGAGAATGGAAGGTTGATTATTTGGTTTATTTGTGTTGTATAGTATAATTGTTTTGATTTAATCATTGTATGTTATAGTAGGTTCATAATTTATGGTATAAATTATATATGTTGTATAATATTTGCTTTTGTTTATTTTGTAATATATAGAGAAATATTATGATAATATACAAATAAATATTTTATTAAATAAATTTTAAATTTTCTACTTTTGATGCATAATAATTTAATATTATATCATTTATACAAACAAGTTGTAATGCATAGCACGTTTTGTTGTTTAAGGACACAATACAAATTTTTTTATATTTATTTGTTCATAAATTAGTTGAAAGAAATTTTTTTGTTAGAATTGATTTTTGTAACTAAAAATTTTCTTTACTTTTAAATTAATCATTATGTATAATTTACTATTATATTTTATTTTTTTAATTTTATTTTTAAATTATTACATACAATAAAAGGAATATTAGAAAAATGTGTTTGTTTAATTTTTTAAATTTGTATGAATATAATAATAAATTAATAATCCGTGCATAGCATGGGTGTTACACTGGTATATATAGAAGGTGAGTTTTGGCTTTATATTGAAATATTTGTAAGTTATGAGTATAAATTTTAATATTTATAAAATATGTCATAATTAATATAGAAACATATATAAAAGGCAAGTTTTGGCCTTATATTGAAATATATGTAACTTATGAGTATTAATTTTAATAATTATAAAATATGTCATAATTATTATAGAAAATGAAAGGCTGTTATATTATTCATAATGATATTTATGTACATTTAATATTATGATTGATTGATGACAAATAATATTTAATTATATTTCATCGTTATGAACATTTTTACATAATTGTAAATGTTTCAACTTTTAAGCATAAAATTTATATTATCATTGTAAATTATTTTTTTTCGATATAATAAATCATGGAGTAGAAACTAACTATCTATAATATTTTGAAGTTAATGCATTGCATATTCATCTCGAACTTCGTCGCTTTCACAGCCTCATGCAAAGAGAGCATTCAAAGTCAACGAAATGGCAAACGAAAGCAAAGAAGACGTAGAGTATAAAATATCACATTGTTTTCGCGTACATGTTTTTCTTAATGTTAGTTTGTTTTAATTTTTTTTTTGTCTTGGCTATAATAATGTTTTACAAATAGAATATAGTATCATAGAAACTGGTCATCTATAATATTTTGTAGTTAATGCATTGCATATTCATCTCAAACTTCATCACTTCCAAATATTTTTTTTATGCAAAAAGAGCACCTAAATCAATGAAATGGTAAAAAGTTGTAATATAGGGTATGTAGTTGATTTTTGTTTTAAATTATTACATGTAGATGGTGAAAAACTGGCTTATGGAATAGATTGCGCCGGTGCAGGACGAGAAAAGTGCAGGAGATGATAATTGGTGATGAAGAAGGGCACCCGAGCTAGATGGAGGCGGATAAAAGATGTTGGAAAAATGATAAGGTAGAAGGGTATTAGAGTACAAAGCGAAGTCGGAGGGTAATATTTTAATATGAATGAGTTATTATACTTAATAAATAGTTTGTTAGCACTATATTTTTTTAATTAGTTGACCTAATTATATAAGTGAAGAGTTTATATAATTATTTTTTTATGAGACATATATGATATAATAAAATCTTATGGATTTATGCGATGAATTTATTATTTAATTTAATAAATTAGATCTTTGAAATTGATAAAAAAATATGAAGATAGATTATATTTATTATATTTTTCTATGACAATGGCTTCCATATTTTGAACATTATAAATTGTATATTAATAATTTCATACTGATGGTGTTAGACATAATTTTACTATGTATTATTTAAATAAGATTATTCTTTTTATATCCAAAAATATTTTAATCAATATATGTGCTTTTGTTGTTTTTATATAATTTTAAATATTATACTAATTGCAGGTTTTAATATTTTACTTATATTACTCTAGATTGAGATTATAGTTATTAGCTGTGATTCATTTTACTATATTATAATTTTATTTTGAGTGAACTTAAAAAATGGTCCCTGGACTATGGGTTTATCTCGAAAATGGTCCCTGGACTTTAAAAATATCACCAGTAGTCCCTGGACTAAGGGATAGTATCAAAAACAGTATTTTGAGACGAAAATGCCCTTTTGAGGGGTTTTGAAGGGTTTGGGCAATTTGGTCTTTTTACACTTTTAACATTTTAAATCTGATATTATTTCAAAATTATCATTCTTCATCCCTTTTGTCATCCTTCACTTTGTTTCTTTATTTCAATATTAGATTTAATTTTACAAAATTAAATTTTAAATTTCAATTTTTAAATAGCAATAAATTTTTTTAATTAAAACTATTAATTCATGGACACTATAAATATTGATTGAAACTATTAATTTTTGTTATTTAATATAATATTAAGCTGAATTGAAGAAGTACAGAAAAATAATATTAATCGTGATGGAAAAATAAGAGCTATTCTATTTAGCCTTCGTTCGGTTGTTATAATTGCTTGTGATTGAATATTATGAAGTCGACTAAAAATTTTGTACATGAGTATTTTTGTTGAAATTTTCTAGTCATTTTGATTGATTGTTTTCAAATTAATAAACGAAAATTATATTAGTCTTACATTAGACGCATATTTATTTCAGAATAAATCATGTTATATTGTCTATTTATGATTAAAGCTATTAAATATTGATTAAAACTAAGACGTTATATCTTATTGATTAAATATTAGACACTATCAAATATTGATTATGACTAATAATTTTTGTTATTTAATAATTTTTATAATTAAAAAAATTTATTGATATTTAAAAACTGAAATTTAAAATTTAATTTTGTAAAATTAAATCTAATATTGAAACAAAGAAACAAAGTGAAGGATGACAAAAGGGAAGAAGAATGATAATTTTGAAATAATATTAGATTTAGTACATAACTAAAATAATATCAGATTTAAAATGTTAAAAGTGTAAAAAGACCAAATTGCCCAAACACCCAAAACCCCTCAAAAGGGCATTTTCGTCTCAAAATATCGTTTTTGATATTAACCCTTAGTCCAGGGACTACTGGTGATATTTTTAAAGTCCAGGGACCATTTTCGAGATAAACCCATAGTCCAGGGACCATTTTTGAAGTTCACTCTTTTATTTTTATACTTAATTATTGCTATATTCATACATCAATTTAATTAAAAAAAATTGATAGGAGTATTAAATATAAAAATTTTAACTTGCAGAAGTATAATTATATATGAAATTGAGAAAACCATCTTAAACCTATCTTCAGCCCAAAATCTTCATCGACACATTGTCGTATAGCTGCCAGTGGAATGTGAGGGTTGACTTTGATCTTCTCCATGTAACGCTCCCCTAGCCACTTTGCCGTCAGTCACTTCTGATCCAACACTTGGGAGCATGTGTGCGCGTGACCGCGTTGCATATTCATCATCACATAATCATGGCCGTTGTGTGATTCGAGCTTCCTCAAGTAAACATACCACTCACAGCCTTGCCCTCTACAAATCACACGAAGTTTGTCGCCATCATTTCTTTTCATGTGCACCCGCCTTCTGGACATTATTGCGTACTGCCTCAACACGTCATAGAAGAAATCTCTATGCTTAAAAACATGACCAGGCTTCCACAACAGAAGCTCATTAGGAAGAAGCTTGAACGGGGTATACTTTATGCCTCTCTTCTTCAAACCCTCCAAATCTTCAAGGTCATCCATATCTTGTAGCTCGTCCACAAGTTCTTCCTCGAAAAGTGGGTTATCTGTCATGTTCCTCTTTTTCACATATGGCGAATACTTCCTCCGCCTTTTCTCCCCTGACCCCCCGACCCCGGTTGGTCTTCGCGTTCACCCGTCTGGTCTACAGTCTCTGGCTCCTGATTCACATGTTGTTGCTGGAAAATGGATTCGTAGTATGAAGTAAACAGCTGCTCATCTCGGCACATGTGTGCCAACGAGATAAAATGGTCAACCTCCTCATCTTCATTATCAGTCGGCGGTCCCTCGTTATGGAATGGCAGCCGTCCGGAACGTAATCAAATGATGGAATGTATACCTCCTCCTCTGGAGGTTCTACTTCCGACCCATCATGTACTTTCGATCCAACCTGCACTTCGGGTCCAGCTTGTACTTCCGGTTCAGTAATCACTTCCGGTCCAGCTTGTACTTCTGGTCCAGCATGTTCCACATCACATTCAAATCCGTACATTAGCAATTCATCCGAAATCTCGTCGATAATGGGAACTTCCGACTACGGTTGACATTGAGCTTCGTCTAAAAAATCCAGGATCGGCTTGTACACAGTGTTGTCAATTGCCATGCATTCTGGTTTGTCAATGGCTTCAATATGTTGTACATCTTGGCTATGAATTGATTGTCCCATCTGATTTAAACATAAAATCACAAATTAACACCATACATACAACATAAATCACAACTGCAATGCACATGTGTGCGCTAACCTCTGACACGTTTTCAGTGTGTTCAATTGGTTCAACCTCATGCTGTAATGCTTGGTGGGTGTGATTTGATTGCTCCATCTGACAAAAAGATAAATCACATATGAATACCAAACATAAAAATCACAAACATAGTTCAAAAAGTTGTGTACTAACCTCTGAAACGTTTTGTGGCCCAACATCTATAACTTTTGCAACATCTTCTTCTACCACAGGTTTTGTATTGTTACAGATGGGTGAATTGAAGGATTCAACGATTGCCCAACCTCTGAAACACTTTCAGTAGGAGGACTTGACATGGAATCAACTGCTGACGGTCTTGGGCTTGGGACATCCTGCAATAGACGCAATATAAAACATAAATCTCAAGAAGACACAATATTTTAACTCACAATCACAAACAATACCTCAACCTCTTGCACGCATGCATGGATGTCTCCTTGTCTAACAAATCCATCTACTGCATCATTCTCTTCAACCTCCACCACAACAGCTTCGGCTTGTGCTCCTTCTGCACTACATGATGCAAATGCATCCATCAAATTCTTACGTGCTGCCTCATCTTCCCTCTTCCATTCCCGACGTTTGTCTTCTAAACTTTTGGTCAAAAACTCTTCAAGCTCAACATCCCTAGGGTACCACTCAAGCATCAATAATGGTGCCGATGGTTTCCTCTGTTTGTCGTGCTGATGTTTCCTCCTTTTGGGTTTACGCTTCGGCACAATTGGTTTTGGTTCGTCAATCTCTTCAATGATCACCGTAGTTTTTTTACAAGCTTTGACAAATGCTAGAAACTCCTCCGCTTCTTCCTTTCGCTTCTTGAGTAAGGCGGCCGCCGCCGTCATCTCCACGACATAAATGTGTACTAGCTTTGTGCTAGTAGCCGTGACTTCGAGAAATGAGGCCATATGAGGATCGTCAATAATGGGCAGCAATGGACCCCCTATGTCAACTCCCTTATAGTCGTCACTGTATCTTGGATGAACGTAATAGAACTCACAAACGGTTTTCCTATCATACCTCAACCACAACACCATACTGGACAGATCTAAAAGCTCGAATTGGTTAATATTGCAAAAATCAAAGTATTTTAAATTCCCCCCAACATACTTCTTCTGTTATGATTTTGTATACAGTTAGAAAAATTCCAAAGTTAAACAAAGAAATATCACAAATAGAACTAGAAAAATCCCAAATTAAAACCCTAAAACAATTTCACAAACAAACAATTTTCGGATCCCTAAATCACAGTCAACCCCGGTGCCTTGTAAAGTTTAGTTTAAGTGAACGATTTGTAAAATTTCAAATCTGAACTTACTATATTCATCCTCTGGGACAAAGAAATCCAACCGAGGATCGCGGATGGTCCATGTTTCTGGGTCTACGTCGACTATCCTAGGTGATGACGGAGGTGATGGTGACGAAGACGGTGGCGTTGGTGGTGGCATTGGAGGCTTCTTTTTGCGTCGTGACGACCCGGAGGAGGACGCTCCAGCGGAACCTCGCTTCCGTTTTGGAGGCATTGATGATTGATGACAATGGCGAGTCAAAATTCACAGTCGAAAAATGTGGTGAGTGTGCGAGAAGAAAATGTTGAAGTGAGAATTGGAGGGAAATAGGAAAGAAAAATAAAAACCAAGTGTTCTAATTTATTTTCAAATATTAATGGAGGTTTAGGGTGGCGCCCGTCTGCATTCTGAGGAACAGAGAGGACAAAGGATTTGATGTTTCTGTCACATCCGGATTCGCGTCGTCTACAGTACATGCAGCAGGTGAGAGATGCAGGGGTGGCGTCATAAAATGTCCAGTTTGCCCTTTCAAGCCCTAAGGCTGTTATGGTCCGAAAAAACAAGGTTTGTGATTATATATTTTGTTAGATACATGTGGTGGGATTTTTTTTTTGTTAGGGGTCTCTGGTAAAACAAGTCGAAAAGTTAGGGCCCTCTGGTGCAGTTCGCTCATTAAATTAATTTTCCAATGGTTTTTTTTGTTAAATATATCACTTTTGAAATTGGAACTTAATTTTTTATTTTTTCTCAATTACTTCCATAACATTAAAATTGAACTAATATGACGTAATATAACAACAAAACGAATTTTTGAGTGTTAATTAAAATACATCAATATATCAACAAAGTGATTTTATAGTCATATGATATTTGATTTTATTATATAATTTTCTCAGTTTGACTATTATAGGGTAATTGCAAAAAATTAATAAAAGTTGTGAAAAATGATACTCCATTATCACTAAAATGAATTGAAACAGACCGACGTTAGTTTTAACTGTGGAGTGTGGAGTATTCCAGAATAGCTCTGCAGCAAGCAAGCGCGCGAGAGAGAGATTGAGCTTTTACTCGGAAAAATGGCGGCAGAAGACAGTGCTGCACCGACGCGGATAATGGTAGCGGTGAATGAATCAACGATCAAAGGCTATCCCCACGCCTCCATAAGCAGTAGAAAAGCTTTTGATTGGACTCTCAGCAAAATCGTCCGCACCAACACTTCTGGATTCAAGCTGCTATTTCTCCATGTTCAAGTCCCCGACGAAGACGGTATTTATTATTGACTCTTCCGACTTTCGCTATTTTGAAGTTTTTGCAGTTGTAGGTGTTTTGATTTTGTGATTATCCTTCGTGATTGTGTAATTTCATTGAAATTTTAGTTGAATTCGATGTGTTTGGTTTATCTAGGGCTTGTGTAGGTCTGGATTTTGTTTAATTTTGTTGCTAATTAGAAGAATATGCTAGAACAGGACGATGATTTCTTATTCCAACTTTTCTTATTTGGTCGATATGTTTGGTGATTACTTTGTGGATGGTTGAGCGAATTAGAGCAATCGAATAGCTTTGAGAAATATTTGGATATTGCAGGTATACATGATATTGGTTTTTAGTATGGAGTACTTTTTTTGTGCTTATCTGTTGCTATTTAATCTTTATCTTTATCTTTATAAGAAACAGATTCCGAATTAATAGGTACTTGACTTCAATGCTGATCGAATACTTTGTAGATAGAATTTGGTGAATAAATCCCTACCAATCTTTGTTAGACTGCATATGATATTCTTCAACTTGCTTTTCTTGTCTGGCTTTGATGTTTACTAGAGCCAGGGCTTATCATTGATCGGATCAATACTCAATTCACATTCATCTTCGAAGTTTGCCCCCTTTTCAACTTCTTTACTTCCAAAGCCCAAAGTTGATGTGTGTTTGTCTTGGTACATTTTCCGAGCTGATTGGGAAAAATGCTGAATTATTCAACTTGTGTAGGTTTTGATGATATGGATAGCATATATGCCTCCCCAGATGATTTCAAGACGATGAAGCGCAGAGACAAGATCAGAGGTCTTCATCTTTTGGAGTACTTTGTCAATCACTGTCATGAAATCGGGGTATGATACTCCACCCTAGCTATCGTAGAACTTCCCCCTTCCAAATTAATCAGTGTCGTAAGATCATACAGAGAAGAAAGAGGCATTGTACCTAAAGTAGTTATTTGAACATTGGTGTAGGTTGCTTGTGAAGCATGGATCAAGATAGGTGATCCCAAAGAAGTCATCTGCCATGAAGCGAATCGTGTCCAGCCAGATTTTCTTGTCCTGGGAAGCAGGGGTCTCGGGCCTTTCCAGAAGTACGTTTGCTTTTCAACTTTCATCTTTTTGCCTGCATTGGCTCAGCATGATTTTAATCCCCCCGAAGATTCAGCTCGTCCTAACACTAGTGACTCGTTTTGTAGGGTTTTTGTGGGAACTGTGAGTGAATTTTGTGTGAAGCATGCTGATTGCCCTGTGATTGCAATCAAGCGGGATGCATCTGAGACTCCTCAGGATCCCGTTGATGACTGAGTGATCAACAATCAGTGTGGACATATCTTCTGTTCAATTCAATATTTCAATGTAAGTCGATTGACGTTGCTTGTCCGTGTTCTCCTTTTCTTTGTTCTTATACTGCGTTGAGTCTTGACCAGTTTACTGGTTCTCGTACATCACTGTAAATCACATTTAAGCCCGTTCGAGTGTAGTGAGACGAATACTAGCAAGATTTGTGATTTGTGAACAATATTCTTGTATATCTATCAGTGAGAAAGGAAGTGTTGTCTATAAATTTCTTGAGATCATCACACCCTGCTTCTTGTTGTTTGTTATCCTCGTCGTCTGCAATCCATTCTCCCGACACAGTAATGACGTGCAAGCATTCACATGATCGTTCGTGTGAGCGTTTGAACGAGCATTAGCTAAAATCAGATTCAAGCCCACATTTGTAGAAAGTGAAACCTAGGCTAGTTTTTAAGGATAATGCAGGTGCAGTAACCAAGTCATTTAAGCCCACATTTATCCTATTATTAGTATAAGTAAAAAAAAAAAAAGCTAACTGCAAGAGAAAATTAAATAAATAAGAAAATGGTACTTTTCTTCTTCTTCCATCAAATTCCACCAAAAACATCTACAACAATTGCAATTGCAGACTAACAACAAACCACTAGTTTACGATGTGCTTTTCTCAGCAATAACTCTCACCATCTCTCCGACCGTCTCCATCTTCTCCATCAGCAGTTTCATCTCGTCCTTCAAACCCGACTCCTCCGACGAGAATCTTGAACGGTAGTTCTCCACAATAGTTGTCGTTATCTCGAGCTTCTGCTTGATGGCGCTGAGATCCGAAACCAAGCCCCCAGCTTCTCGTTTCTCAGGAGGCCGCGTCTTAGGACATCGCTGCAACGAGTAGCTAACGTTCTCTGAACCAAATGGACACGTGCTTGTTGATGATTCGTAGGCTGCTTCTGCATCAGAGTCCTTCGTGTACGCAACCCTGATAGAGTGGCTGTCTTTCTCGACCTTTGTTTCCTTCATGATGAGGCTTCCGAACTTGCCAAACAGCCCCACCACCAGTTTCTTCGAAGGCAGAGGAAATCCGGGCGTGAAAGACAGAGTGAGGCACGGAAAAGTTTCGCCCTTTTCGGATCCTACACTGCTTTTCACAACACTGGCAAATTTCTTGGTTTTCTTTGGTGTCTTTGATGCTATGGGAGTGTTCTCTTCGGGTGATCTGTTGGCCGTTTTCTCCTCAGCCCGTCCGTTGCTTATGTTCGTTAGCTGAGACAGTTGTTTGAGATATATCTTATAGTCCGATCCGTGCAAGTACGTTGAGCTTCTGAGTGCAGAGACGAACGCCCAAACCGTATCAAGGGAGCCCTTCTTGCTTAGGTAAAGCGGATCGAGAGCTGCACGCTGTATCTCTAACAGTAGTTCATTAACCGGAATACCAACATCAGACACGGAGAAGCTCAGCATCTTAACACCCTTGACTGTCCGTGAACGTGTGTCACCAGCACTTCCTGTTGGCTCGTTATCCGTTGAGATAGACTGAGACGTAGCAGCCTCTGCGTGCTCTCCTCCCGCCTCAGCTGTCTTGGTAGCTTCATTGTTCTCAACCTGTGTTACGGACTTAAAACTCGAGAGTGACTTAAAGCTCGAGCTACCCAGTCTCCAAGCAAGATTCGTGTACGGAGGAGATAAGTACTTGCTCTTCTTCCTCTCCCTCGGGTTTGACACTGTGTCCGAGTCATCTCTGGCTTCTTCGTAAGCTTCTTCAGCAACAGAAATATTGATTTCCTTTGGCTTTCGCGACAGATTCCCTCCGTTTGCACCATCATCTTTAGCATCCATTATCATAGGGGGCGACGAAACCTCTGCCTTTCTCTTCTTACCTCTCTTCCCCGTTGAAGAAGGCTGCTCATTATCCTTCTTCCTCTTCCGGGTGGTTGTGGACTTCTCGACATCCATGCCCTCCTTACCCGGCTTCACATTTTTGTTCTCTCCCATGAGCTCAGCCACACTTCTCTGCTTCCGTCTATGCAAAACCTTACTCTCCGATGGCACCTGTGAGTTCACAGACCGAGCTGTGGGCGAAGATAGCCAGTCGTCATCCTGTGGGCCGAGCAAAGGGGCTTCAACCGCAACACCTAAATCATCTCGATTCTTCTCTTCCAAACCTTCAATATCAAAGGGCTCGTGATACACAGCCAATGTACGACCACCACTAAAATAAGAAAACGCAGACAACCAACTCCTTAAAACAGCAAGGTCAAGAGCGTTCCCCACAGAAACCACCTTCGCTAGCTGCGTGACTCTATCCAACACATCCGCAGGTTCATACTCGGGCAAAGAAAGCCGACAAACATCCACCTCTGGCACGAGGACCCCTGCTCTCAATCCGGCATTTACAACCTCCGGCTTAGCAAGACTCTCTTTCTTTTCCTCGGGGACGCATTTACACATCATCTCTAACTCCATCAGCCTACCAACCTCATCCGTAGCCGTCTGCACAGCATAAAGAAAGCTTTTCGAGCTACTATCTTTCGACATCTGCGAAAATTTATCCACAAAGGGTACCAGCTGAGACAACGAGCACCAAGAACACGAACCATCCCCAAAAAAGGCCACCAGAAGACGACCCTCCTGTTTACGAGCCATGGCAAACTCCGAAGCATCTTCTGGATCATACACCTGCCCCGGCCACCACGGATGAGACTTGATTTTAGCCCAAACAAAATCCCCCACACGAAACCTGTGCTCCTTATCATTCATCTCCGAATCATTCATCTTATCACCAGTTCCTTCGTCACATCCATCCACATCCATAACATCCAATTGGTCATCACCCGTAGACTTACAATCCCCCGTTTCCTCCAAATAATTCTCGACATTTCCTTCATTTTCGCTGCAAGTTTTCACAAGTTCGCTCTCCAAGCCATTCACATTAACACTAGACTCTATAATTACTTCAGTTTCCTCAACCTGTTCACCCACAACAGCATCACATTTCCTCAAATTCAAAACCCTAGTCCGATCTTCCTCCAAAGAATTCTCGACATTTCCACCATTTTCCTCGCAACTTTTCACAAGTTCACCCTTGGAGCCATTCACATTAACACTAGACTCTACAATAACTTCACTTTTCACAACCTGTTCACTCACAACAGCATCACATTTCCTCAAATTCGAAACCCCAGTCCGATCTTCCTCCAAAGAATTCTCAACATTTCCATCATTTCCCTTGCAACTTTTCACAAGTTCTCCCTCAGAACCATTCGCATGAGCACTAGACTCTACAATAACTTCACTTTCCACAACCTGTTCACTTACAACAGCATCACATTTCCCCAAATTTGAAACCCTAGTCCGATCCTCCTTCGGTTCAGAATCCAAAACCCCCAATTCGGAGCCGGGATCATCAGAGTGGATCTTTGCCTCAGCAACAACATCTTCCAAAGACGCCATTTTTATACACAAACCAGAAAAGCAAAAAATCCCCAAATTTCTCCTCTTTACAACTGCAACAAAATAAACCAACACAAAAGCAATAAAAACAGATTAAATTGCAGCTGTAACTAAACATCTAAACTAGCAAGATCACCAAACAAACTGAAATGCAGAAACACCACCAAAAGCAATATAAAAAAAATCCCCAAATTTGTCTTTTTTAACAACTGCATTAAAATAAAATCAACAGAAAAGTAAGTAAAAACAGAAAAAAATTGCAGCTGTTACTAAACATTAACTAGCAAGATCAACAAAAATGAAGAGGCGCCACCAAAAATTTCTTGCTCAAAACCCTAAACTAACCAAAACGTACAGCACAACCGACCAAGACAAACGAAATCGATTATAAAAAATACATTATTCTAGCTAGATTCAAAGAATTGAAGCAGAAAAAGGAAAAATATTCCGTAAAAAAGAAGGGGAATGGTGAAATCGAGCTATAAACTTACGCCGCCAAATGCTCGGGGAAGCATCGTCTCCGAAAATTAGCTTCGCAGAGAGAGAGAATCTAGAAAAGTGTTGTAATGAGTTAAAGAATTAGGGTTTTTGGAGATGTTGCTTTTTTCGGACAAGTACTGAGCTGAAATGGAGTGTCTTTTTTTTTAATTTTGAAAAAGGGATTTTGGGGAAAATGAAAATATGCGGGAATGTTAGAGTGTGGCGCGGTGCACCAGATGGGATTGGATGATGGAGATGATGAACCAATGATGGCAAGGAAGGTGTATTGCACCAGCTGCGGTGGAACTAAACCATTTTAATAGACGGCGGTGGTTTCGTACGCAAAATTGATAGCGTGTTCGGTTTTTAACTTCTCAAATAATTTGATTGTAGTTTATGGTTTTAAATAACTTTTCAACTTCTTCTTAAAAAAAAAAAAAAACTTTTTAACTTTTGTTTTTGGATTTAAATTTTTAGATGACATGTCATTTTCAATGTAATAATATGTCTATAAGTTTGTTCTGATTTTACAAACAACAAACAAAATAATGTTCGAATGTCGTATATGATTTTTTATCGAACATCGCTTCTGCAATCGATTTTTATAAGTTAATTTTGATCATACCAACTTTGGATTAGAAACATTAGATTGTGTTTGTAAGTTTATACTCGAATGTGATGTGTAGTCTTTCTAAACGATACAGTAGTAAATTATTTTAGACTAGAGTGAACTTAAAAAATGGTCCCTAAACTATGGATTTATCTCGCCCATAGTCTCTGGACTTTAAAAATATCGCCAGTAGTCCCTGGACTAAGGGTTTATCTCGAAATTGGTACTTTTGGCTTTTTTTGAGTACGAAAATGCCCTTTTGGGCAATTTGGTCTTTTTACACTTTTAACATTTTAAATCTGATATTATTTCAGTTATGTACTAAATTTGATATTATTTCAAAATTATCATTCTTCTTCCATTTTGTCATCCTTCACTTTGTTTTTTTTATTTCAATATTATATTTAATTTTATAAAATTAAATTTTAAATTTTGATTTTTAAATATCAATAAAAATTTTAAGTAAACTATTAATTCATGGACACTATAAATATTGATTAAAACTATTAATATTTGTTATTTAATATAATATTCAGTTGAATTGAAGAAGTACACACAAATAATATTAATCATGATGGAAAAATAAGAGCTATTCTATTTAGCCTTCGTTCGGTTGTTATAATTGCTTGTGATTGAATATTATGAAGTTGACTAAAAATTTGATCCTACTAAAAATTTTATATAGGAGTATTATTTTGAAAATTACTAGTAAATTTTGATTGTTTTCAAATTAATAAACAAAATATATATTAGTCTTACATTAGATGCATATTTATTTCCGAATAAATCGTGTTATATGATATATTTATGATTAAAGCTATTAAATATTGATTAAAACTAAGTCGTCGTCATATTGATTAAATATTATACACTTTCAATATTGATTATGACTATTAATTCTTTTATTTAATAATTTTTGTAATTAAAAAAATTTGTTGATATTTAAAAATTAAAATTTTGTAAAATTAAATCTAATATTGAAATAAAGAAACAAAGTCAAGGATGACAAAAGGGAAGAAGAATGATAATTTTGAAATATATCAGATTTAGTACATAACTGAAATAATATCATATTTAAAATATTAAAAGTGTAAAAAGACTAAATTGTCCAAACCCCCCAAAACCCCTCAAAAGGGCATTTTCGTACCAAAAAAAAGTCAAAATGACTCATTTCGAGATAAACCCTCAGTCCAGGGACTACTTGCGATATTTTTAAAGTCCAGGGACTATGGGCGAGATAAACCTATAGTCCAGGGACCATTTTTGTAGTTCACTCTTTAAACTATAAATTATTTAAATGACATTAATGCTAGTTGCTAGTATATACCTTTTACGCTGCCACCTCATTATCGACGCCCTGTGCTCACAATTTAATACTCGTCTTAAAATTACAAGCTCAAATTTAAGATATTGTGTTCACTAGTTCGATATTTTAATACTTAAAATTTCATACGTATACCTATAACTTTTTGAGATGACACCTCATTTTCTACTATCAATGCTCACAAGTGAATTATGATCTTTGAATCCGTATATAAGATATTCGAAAGTTTAATGCTTAAGATGTGTTTTTTTACATTCATAGCAGTTCAGATTATGTTGAATTATTTTAGAAAGAGTAAAGGCCAAAATTAGTTCTGAACATATGATCATTTTACGTGTTTGGTCCTAAACATGATCTTTTGGATTTTTTGGTCCTGAATATATGGAAATTTGATCATTTTGGTCATCCGTCAACATTTCCGTTAAAAACTAACGATCAACGAGATTAATTCCGATTTTGACCAAATTAAATTTTTAATTCTAATTTTTTACTCCCTAATTAATTCCCTAATTAAAATTAGTAAATATTCATTTAAAATTAATATCCAATATAAAAGCAGCGCCTCAATCCTCTGTTCTCCTCCGGCCAATTGCCCATCGGTCTCTCTCTCTCTCCATTTCACATCTTCATTTCCAAATCTGAAATTCGTAATTTAGTGAAGGAGCAGCAGCAGCGCCTCAACCATTCCCGGGAAAAATCATTCCTTATTTCCCCGCTGCGCCGTTGCTCTTCCTCCTTCCGTCCTTCGCCGAGTGCCACCGGCGTTCTCTCAACAAGGCAGCGCCACCATCACCTCTCATTCGTTTCCTCGTCTCCTGCGTGACTGTTTTGTTGCTGCCGCCTTCGATTCCGCACACTGATCGGCCAGCGAAGCCGATTGCTCATCGGTGAAATAGCCGGTCCTCGCGGCTGCATGTACTCCCGACGTTGATTTTCGCCAAGCCTATCATCACCGTCGCACCTCGCCGCCGCCTTCATAGCCGCTGTCGATCGGTTTCTCCCGGTGGGGCTGCTGTGCGTGCGTCTTGGAGTCGCAGTGGAGGCCGCGCGACAACCTTCGATGCCCCGCGTCGTCTTCAGTTCCACACTATGGAGTCTGAAATGTTGGACGGCGATTTGTTCTCCTCGTGAGGAATCAATGAGGGAATTAATTTTAAATGAGAGTGGAGCAGAAGGGGGAGAAATTAACGAGGGAATTAATTTTAAATTATTTTAATTAAAAAATTAATTAGGGAGTAAAAAAATAGAATTAAAATTTTAATTTGATCAAAATTGGGATTAATCCCGTTGGCCGTTAGTTTTTAACGGATGTGTTAACGAAGGATCAAAATGATCAAATTTTCATATGTTCAGGACCAAAAAATCCAAAAAATAATGTTTAGGACCAAAAACGTAAAATGACCATATATTCGGGACTAATTTTGGCCTTTACTCTTTTAGAAATTGTGTTTATATTAATTTACATACCTTTTTTTGTTTTTGCTTTTATAGTGTAAAATCATGCTGGTTTTTAATGGCCTTTATGACAAAGACATCAAACACTTTTGATTATGTCTATTGCTTGCATCCAAATTATGATATGCTTGTTTTTTTTATTTGAATAGTTGTTGATAATTAATTGAAGTAAACATCATTCTTAATTTGTGTTTGAATGGATGAAGTAAGAGTACAAGTTTGTTGTAAATGATTAACATTTAAAGAAAGTGACGTTGCATTTATGAACCCGCATTACGATTAGCAACAGACATTAGTATTCTTTTTCTTAAGGAAATATATCTAGATTAATAGACCTTTTCGTATCACATATGCCGACGATAATGTAACACATATGTGTTTTAAAATGATGGAGCAGATGGGTGAGGTGCAACTGATCAGCTTTGATTAGACATGTTCAAGCTACACTTTCGTCAGACAAACTTAAATAATCATGTGATAATCAGTCATAACCACTTTCTCCACAACTAAAATAATCTCACAATTCAATTCTAGATTTCATCTCATGATTTTGCTAACAAACCGAATAGTCCCTTTGAAAATTATCACCAATTAAATGTCTCATTTCATTGTTATTACTTTGGTATGTAAAACTTAGTACTCCCCCATCCACGAAATATACTCATTTTGCCCTCTTGGGATGCCCATAAAAAATAGTCAAATATCTTAAAATAAAGTTTCTCACTCGTACTTTTCTCACTTTTCTTCTCTCTCATACTTATGAGGTGTAAGTGCGTTTGTAAAAAAATAGTAGAACGGGGTCGATATCCTCACAAGACTCCCGATCAGATGCCTTATGAGGTGTAAGTGCGTTTGTAAGTCATGGCGCGATACAATAGTAGAACGGGGTCGGTTTGGGACTCCAAAACAATTCATGGCTTACGTTAATGAAGACATGACGGGGTATGCAGTCGCTGATGAGGACAGCCAGCCACTCTTCCGATTCTACACTTGCACCCTTATTCAACTTCCCACCATCGTTTGGTAATTAGTTCAGTTGATGGTTTGCTTTTGTTGTGGGAAGGATTGGATGAAAATCGTGATATTCTTTTGTAGTTAACCCAATGACGTGTGAATATGCTGAGCTTCCTCCTCTACCTATACATGGGTGTCTATATGGATTTGGAGTGAGTAAATTAAGTGGACAATATAAAATTTTATCGGTCGATAAATCTAGGTTTTCTCACGTGTACACCCTTGGAGGAGAATCTTCGTGGAGAAGGATCCCAGCACCCCTGACAACTAGATTGCCTACAACAATGCCATCGTGGGACCACCCAGTTACATATAGACCGTTACTAAATTATGCTATATTTTTCAACGGAAATCTTCATTGGATTGCTTGTGATTTAGAGAATACTTTTTTAGTTGGTTGTTTTGATCTTGAAACAGAGTTGTTTACTAGTTTTTCTTTTCCACCCCTTGATGCGAAATTCCCCGCACCGATGACGAACTGGACCGCGATCCTCCCGTCGAATCTCCTCCCCGACGACGCCAACCCAGAGTGGCTGAGCAAAGGGGACAACGCGTGGCAGCTCACCGCGGCCACCCTCGTTGGCCTGCAGAGCGTCCCGGGCCTGATCATCCTCTACGGGGGCGCTGTGAAGAAGAAGTGGGCCGTGAACTCGGCCTTCATGGCGCTCTACGCCTTCGCCTGCGTGCTCGTGTGCTGGGTCTGCTGGGGCTACCGCCTCTCCTTCGGCGACCAGCTCGTCCCGATTTGGGGGAAGATCAATGTGGCCTTCACTCAGCAATATCTGTTTGAGAGGGCCTTCATGGGGTACTTGCCCAATGCTACAATGGTGTATTTCCAGTTCGTCTTCGCGGCCATTACCTTGATCTTGATCGCTGGCGCGGTGCTCGGGAGGATGAACTTCTACGCGTGGATGCTGTTCGTCCCGTTGTGGCTCACCTTCTCCTACACCATTGGTGCATACACCATTTGGTCTCTTAATGGCTGGCTCTCCTCGGCCGGGATGATTGACTACTCCGGTGGCTACGTCATCCACTTGTCCTCGGGTGTTGCTGGCTTCACTGCTGCGTTTTGGGTTTGAATCTCTGCTTCTGATTTTGCTGCATTGTGTATTAGTTTTTCGATCCATTTTTTATGCCAACAATTGTTAACGAACTCAATCTGTTTATAATCCGCTGCTAACCATTTTTGCTAGTGTCTGCTAGTAAATAGAGATTTTTTTAGTAGTGTGTTTCATGGTGATTTTGGTGGTGTTTTTTGTTTGTTGTAGGTCGGCCCTCGCTTGACGAAGGATAGGGAGAGGTTTCCGCCTAACAATATTCTGCTGATGCTGGCCGGGGCCGGATTGCTGTGGATGGGGTGGACGGGATTCAATGGAGGTGACCCTTACGCTGCCAGCATTGACGCGTCTCTGGCTATTATCAACACTCATGTGTGCACGGCTACGAGCTTGTTGACTTGGCTTTTGCTTGATATCATCTTTTTCGGGAAGCCTTCAGTGATTGGGGCGGTTCAGGGCATGATCACCGGCCTTGTCTGCATCACCCCTGCAGCAGGTTTTTCCTCAGTTTACACTGTTTTTCTGAAAGGAGTGATTGCGGAATAATTCAAGAACTTAAACTCATATCTTGCTAGTGTGGCTTCCTCAATTTGTTTTGATGGTTGGAAAACGATATTGATACTGGTTGGACTAAAATCGATCAGGAAGATGACATGAGCATCGGATTGGACTGGAACAATATTGTTGCTTGTGAGTTTAACTGAAAAGCGAAATACTTTGGGATATGGTAATAATTACACAGTGAACGACAACTAGCGATTGTGTTGTCTTTCTGGTCAATTAGTTCACTTTGGAATAGTTAAAAAGATTGGATATTTATACACAAAGGTTCAAAAGTGAACTTAAATTGCAAAATGTGTATAACTGTGTGATTTATATCTTATTTGAGCTTGAAATATGGTTGTGTTCAATCTGCATTGTGTGGTTGGTGTTTTTGAGTGAACGACGTCGTTTAATGCACAAAGTTTCAAAAGTGAAGTCGAAATAATGGTAAAAGTGTGTGATTTTTATGTAGGAGTTGTACAGGGTTGGGCTGCCATCATAATGGGGCTATGCTCCGGCTCGATCCCTTGGTTCACGATGATGGTTGTGCACAAGAAGTCCGAGCTCCTCCAGAAGGTCGATGACACCATGGCCGTATTCCACACGCATGCAGTGGCCGGGAGCCTCGGAGGGGTCCTCACCGGCCTCTTTGCCAACCCGAGGCTCTGCTATCTGTTCTATGGGAAGTACAACCGATACGTTGGCCTGTTCTACGGCATTCAGATGGGGGCGTACCGCCACGGATTCAGGCAGATAGGGCTTCAGCTCGTGGGCGTAGCCTTTGTGGTTGGTGTCAACATTGTGACAACGAGCTTGATATGCATTGTGGTGAAGCTCATCGTGCCTCTGAGGATGACGGAGGAGGATATGGAGATCGGGGACCAGGCAGCGCACGGGGAGGACGCTTATGCCATATGGGGGCAGGGCGAGAGGAACGAGAACTCCCGGTTCTCGACTCACAACGATATGGAGATGGGATCGTCCAAGGCTAAGGGCCATGTTGAGAGGACATGATTTCTTGAAGTTTGGAAGAGAATCATGTTGGAAATGAGACATTATAAATAAGATTTAGGATGTAATCCAGAAATGTGATCTGGCTTTGCTAATTTGTCCATTTGTGATCAAGATTCAAGAGCTAGTTGAATTGGCGCCTAGTTAGCTTTGTATTTCTAGGGATGAACTTTCGAGTTTCGGATCGATTTTTGCCTAAATCGATACTGATCTGATCCGAAAATCCGAACTGATCTCATCCAAAAATCCAAAATTTGTATGTCCTTCAATATTTTGATTTTATTCGGTTCAATTTTATAATTCTGATGGATAAATTGTTCACCTATATTTACTTTTATAACCAACTATTTCTTCAAAATTATATTCCCTTCGTCCACCATTTTATTTCATTTTGACTTGGAACGAGTTTTAAAAATTGTTTGATTTTTTATGAAAAACAGATAAAAGTAGATAGAAGTAGCCTGTGGAATGTGATTCTCATTTTTACATATTGATTTTATTTTTACATATTGATTTTATAATTGAAAGTGAGTTAGATGATTTAGAAGAGTGTGTGCCTCGGTTATTAAAAATGGAAACCAAAAAATTAAGGTTGTAGCCAAATTAGCAAAATGAGACATTATTTTTAATGGAAATATTATACTATATATATGGATTAATAATCTTATTTTATAATTAGAATTTGTCTCTATTTATATGTGATGAAATTTTTCTATACACGTGGATATTAGTACTTTTTACAAAACTTGATATAAATTTAATAAATTTAGAAAATCATTTAAATTGTGGTAGTCTTGAATAATATCTCTACCTGTTTAAGAGTAGTTTATGCAAAAAGAATATGCTGATAAACACTACCCATTAACCCGACCTGACCCGACCCGACCCAAATTTTCTTCTTCGCGGCATTCTTCTCCTTATATTGTTAGGATTTGATGTGAATTTTGTCTCCCTTAATTATATAGTAAGTTTTAATTTATTTCGATGTTGATTAGGATTTGATATAGGAATATCTCCCAAATCCATAATATATACGAAAAGAGTTATTATCATGTTGCTATCCCTAATTAATTTTTACTTTTCATAAGCCGCCGTCAAAACAATATGGAGGGAGATTCTTACAAAACATGCAAGAAAAATGATTTGCAAGAACTATGGATACCGCAAGATATATGGAAAGATATCCTTACAAGACTCCCGATCAGCTGCCTTATGAGGTGTAGGTGCGTTTGTAAGTCATGGCGCGATCTAATTGAAGATGATTGTCTCCTTGCAAAACAATTCATGGCGTTCGTTAATGAATTACATGATGGGGTATGCGGTCGCTGATGAGGACAGCCAGCCACTCTTCCAATTCTACTTGCCCCCGTATTCAACTTCTCACCATCGTTTGGTAATTAGTTCAGTTGATGGTATGCTTTTGCTGTGGGATGGACTGGATGAAAATCGTGATATTCTTTCCGTAGTTAACCCAATGACTTGTGAATATGCTGAGCTTCCTCCTCTACCTACATGTGGGTGTCTATATGGATTCGAAGTGAGCAAATTAAGTGGACAGTATAAAATTTTATGTGTCGATAAATCTAGGTTTTCTCATGTGTACACCCTTGGAGGAGAATCTTCGTGGAGAAGGATCCCAGCACCACTGACTGACAACTAGATTGCCTACAACAATGCCACCGTGGGACCCAGTTACATTTAGACCGTTACATTTAGACCGTTACAACTAGATCTACTTTAGAAACACTGAGGCATATGATGTGCGTCAGTGCGTGGTTTTCTTCAACAATATCCCTATTATTACTTTCCTAGCACCATACACCCAAGCTTTTTTTCACTCAAAACATTGGGAATTCAGAATGTTAACTCATTGTGTTTTTATTAGGAATATTTTTGCACCTTTGTAGATTTTTGTAAGTTTGTTTATTTAGAAACTAATACTACTTTTTACTAGTTTATTGATTATTGTACTATTTGTTTAAGATTCAATCCAAATGTATCACAATATATACTTTGGCGTGATGTCTTGTTAGTATGCCTTTTTTTTTTATTCGCATTAATTTTGATAAAAAAAATAGTAGTACGATTTTATTTTATTTTCTAAATTTGACATAATGTATATGCGTAAATTTTTTAATATAACTTTTCTTTGGGTCTCTAAATTTATGAAATCACCTTAGTACAAAAAATTTAAATTATTTATAAATGACTTGTTCAAATTTGACCTCCTATATTGTCGACATAATATAACACTTGATCTAACAATATTCATATTTTGAAATTGCATCAAAGTAGGAAACCGATAAGGTACATCCCTAACTGAATACGAACTTTTGGATTTGATATAGTCATAGGAATATCTCCCAAATCCTATAGTATAAATATGTACCAAAAGATTATTATCATCTTAGTTTCTATCCCTAATTTGTTCTTACTTTTCATAAGCCGCCGTGATATGGAGACACGTGATTTCATCGTACCTATCTTAGTTTCTATCCCTAATTTAATCTTACTTTTTATAAGCCTCCGTAGTAAGGAGGCACGTGATTCGCAAGAAATATGGATACCGCAAGAAATATGGAGAGAGATCCTTTCGAGACTCCCGAACAGATGCATTATGAGGTGTCGGGCGTTTGTAAGTCATTGCATGATCTAATAGAAGGGGATGGTCTGCTTACGAAACAATTCATGGCTTTCGTTCGTCGAGACAAGAAGGGGTATGCAGTGGCTGATGAGGACGGCCGACCACTTTTTCAATTCGACTTGCCCTCTTCTTCAACTCCTCACCATCGGTTTGTACACCATCGGTTTGTACTTAGTTCAGTTGATGGTTTTCTTTTGTTATGGGATGGATTGGATGATAATAATGATATTCTCTTCGTAGTCAATCCAATGACTCGTGAATATATTGAGCTTCCTCCTCTACCTGCACGTAGGTGTCTATTTGGATTTGGGGTGAGCAAATTAAGTGGACAATATAAGATTTTATGTGTCGATGAATCTAGGTTTTGTCATGTGTGCACTCTAGAAGGAGAATGTTCATGGAGAAGGATCCCAGCACCAGCGGCAATTAAGTTGCCTCGAACGCTAAATATTACATATAGACCGTCACTTGATTATGCTATATTTTTTAACGGAAATATTCACTGGCTTGCATGTGACCTTGAGAATAATTTTTTGATTTGCTGCTTTGATCTTGAAACAGAGCTCTTTACCAGTTTTCCTCTTACGATTCTACCCATTTCCATGGTTATTCCTAAAGTGTGGTTTTCGTATGTATTATGTCAATATCAACTATGCATTTTAAAGGATCGACTATGTATATGCGAGGCAATGCATATTGGACGTACAAAAGTTTGGAAGATGGACAACTATGGAGATCCAAGTTCTTGGATAATGGAATATGACTTCAAATTACCATTACATGCCACTCAAGTTATCACTCCGCTCACACTTATCACTCCGCTCACAGTTTTGGCAAATGGCGACTTGTTGTTCTTTAGTGAACATATGTTATTTATCTACTCTAAAAACACTGAAGCTTATGCACTGTGTGATTTTCTTTCACAATATGTCTTTTCTACTTTTCCTAGCATCATTCTTTATACCCGAAGATCTTTTTCGCTCGAAACATTGGGGCTTCACAATGTTCAATCATTACGTATTCATTAGGAACATTTTTGTATTTCTGGAGATTTTATAATAATTTGTTCAATTATTAAATATTTCATTAGGAACGATTTTTTACTTTTAGAGATTTTTTTCACTATTTCTTCAGTATTCAATCCAAATACATCACATTATATATGTCTAAAATGATTGAGCTTTTGTGCCATGTGTAGAAAAAGCTTTTCGTTCTTGATTTGAGCGGACATATCTTCATATGTACTATGATCAAGATGATATAATAATGAAAATACATAATCTCCTATGATATTATAACGAGGCTATAGAGCAAATCATAGCTTATTAAGGATAGATTGTAACTTATTGTGCATCTCTTAGATTTGTCCCGAGCATAAGTTCGTATTTATTATATATGGGATATCATTTATGTATTTTAGAGGATCGACTATGTTTATAACGATACATCATATCCTATAAATATTGCTAAAATTTTAAAGATGGACAACTATTGAGATGCAAGTTATAAGATAATTGGAAATACCTTCAAATCACCATCATATGTACCACTCTACTCAAAGTTTTTGTCGAATGGTGATTTGTTGTTCAATGACCAATGAGCATTACTCCCTCAGTCCCTAAAAATAGACATATTTTAAACGGTACGAGTTATAGTGCACAATTGGTAAAATAAAAGAGAGATAAAAATATGAAGTGATTAGAGTATTGTTAGTGGAGAATGAGAAGTAAGTTTCTTTAAATAGAATTGGTCTACTTTTAAAAGGTAGAGATTTCAGAATATGAGTATCGATTCGCTGACCTTTCCATATTTTAGATTAAATTCGTTAACCTTTCAGAAGATGAGATCGAGCCATGCGAATTTTTCGAAATAAGTGATTTTTGTTTTTTTCCTTTATCTTTCCTCTTCTTTTTCATATTATTTCACTCTCAATATTTATCAATTGACCAAACTACCCACCTCACACCTGAATTGTAAAAATCAATTGAAATTTAGCTCCGCCTCATCCTATCCTTTCGGCCTCCTCTCCC
Organism: Salvia hispanica; assembly: GCF_023119035.1. Classification (NCBI taxonomy): domain Eukaryota; kingdom Viridiplantae; phylum Streptophyta; class Magnoliopsida; order Lamiales; family Lamiaceae; genus Salvia; species Salvia hispanica. Next base: position 35,105,382 of record NC_062967.1, on the reverse strand, counting down.
ACAAAATTCAATTAATGCATGTACCTTTCGCAAAGGTACATTCACGCTACAAACTCTTTTTTCTCTATTTCTCTTTTGTTTGACTACAAGTGAATTAAATCCGCCTTCAGCGAAATTCGACTAATCCTGTGCTCGATTGGGTTTGTGGATTAAGGTTGAGTCTCCCAACATGTGGCAGGATTTAAAATCTGTGACCTCAAAGTACCACAACTCCACGCTGCCAATTGTCGTACGACCCGTCTGTTTTGTTTTCTCTATTTCTCATTCTCAAACCAAATTCAAGTGCATGCTTAACAATGCGGGAAAGCTTAGCTTCCATATTGTCTTCCTAATTCTTTTGAAATCATTAATAGGTACCAAACCCTATCTTGATACAATTTTTAACAATTACTGTAAAAAAATTGTTTCATAGGTATATTCAACGACCAAATTCCCATTTGTAAACAAATGCAAGTTCGTGGTGTGTCCAGACATTTTGTCCAATGCTACCAGTAGGACTGACAATTTTTGACACGATATGATAATACGACACGAACCCGCACGAAAATAGGCATGTGTCAAAGCTTATTGGGTTCGTGTCCTCATCGTTTCGACACGATAACAACACGAAAGTTTCGTGTCGCGTTTGTGTTACACGTTAAGAAATAATATTATATATTATAATATTATTATTTTTTTAAAATTTTAAATTAGGTTTAGTCTAATGGAGCACTTAGTATTAGCGTGAAAATAGATTTTTCATTTTTCGTATTATTATAGTGTCGTTATTGTGTCGTATCATATATGTGTTGTTATCGTGTTGTGTTGACCCGAAGTGGTTCATGTCGTTAATGTGTTCGTGTCGTGTTCGTATCTGAGGGTAGGGGGTCATGTTTGTGTTTGAGGTTTTCTTAACGGGTCGTGTTCGTGTTTGTTGTTATCGTGTCGATACGATAACCACACAACACGCACGATTTGCCACCGCTAAATGTCGGGATCTCGCCGCTTGCTACCATCGGCTCATATTTATGTTGGATGATTAGAAATGAAAAATGTAAATATTTTTATAAAATGGAAGAAGTAAGTGACAAAGTCCCTTGCCAAGGGTTAGGGAATAACAAGGAGTAATATTTTTGCAAAAGTTGAGATAAATTCAATAAAGTTTAAAAATTTAAATTGATAAAATCATTAAAAATTGTGGTATTTGATTAGTACTCCTATGTTGATCAAGACTACCCATTAACCCGACCCAATCAAATTTACGTAAAAAGAAAAATCAAAATTCCAATTTTTTCTTGAATTTGGGGGCTAGGGCACGCACATCCAGATTTCAGATTCCATTCCTCTCCATCGCCAAATCTGTTCTTCGATATCTGAGTTCAGCTACTGAGCTCTCCGTCGTCGTTTTCAAGCCTGATCGGCGGCGCCACGACGGAGCCTTGACTCCTCTAGTCCGATCTCCGGCGGCGAAGAATCAAAGGTTAGTCACCCAACACGAATTCTTCACTCGGTTACGGTGATTATCAGCTGTTACGCTACTGCTCCTTTTCAATTTTTGACTCAAATTGGAAATCGCAGAGAATTTGTGGTTGGATCGTCAGAAAGAAGTGAGATGTCGAGGTTCAATGTGGGCGGGAAAGTGGTTGATACGGTTGACTTGTTGAGAAAGAGGCATTGGGCATGGCGTTTGGATATGTGGCCTTTCGCGATTCTATACGGAGTGTGGGTGTCAGCTGTAGTCCCCAGCTTGGATTTCGCGGATGCTTGCATTGTTTTGGGCGGCATTTCTGCATTTCACATTCTCGTGTTTCTGTTCACCGTTTGGTCCGTGGATTTCAAATGCTTTGTAAAATTTTCCAAGGTTCGTCTTTTTTTTTTTTTCTGACTGAATATGCTTTTTTTACCCACTCTGTCTTGCTTATATTTTTTGCTTAAGTTTGATTGATTCTATAGGAAGTGGACTATGTTACAAACTTGTGATGATCATATTGAAATCATCTGAAGTTGACATCTTTTTTATATGTTTGTCGCCCATAGTACTGTGATCGGTGTTGATAGTTGAGTTGAGATTTCTTTAGTTGGACATTTAGCTTTTGTAGAAATGACTGCAATAGCTACTAGAATTCCTTTGGCTGTACTTCCTTAGTTGAAGTTCTAACATGTACTGAGCTTCCTTAGTTGAACTTGAGTTATTTTTCTTTGACTGTATTTCCTTAGTTGAAGTTCTAACATGTACTGTGTTGCATGATAGGTTAATGATATACACCATGCAGATGCTTGCAAGATTACTCCAGCTAAATTTTCAGGCTCTAAAGAAGTTGTGCCGCTTCACTTTCGGAAGGTTGGGACTTCAGCAACCCATTCTCTCTGTCATTCTTGAGAAGAAAAAAAAAAGAACTGTTGTCTAACTTTGTTACAAAATAAAACTATATGTGCCTAATTCGTACCATTTTGTTAAATGTTCCTAAGTTGGCAGCTTCTTCTACATCACCAAGTGCAGAAGAGATCTACTTTGACTTCAGGAAGCAACATTTTATTTACTCTAATGAGAAACATACATTCTCTAAACTTCCGTATCCATCCAAGGAAGCAATTGGGTATTATCTCAAGAATACTGGTTATGATACAGAAGCTAAAATTGTTACTGGTACCGAGAAATGGGGAAGGAATGTGTAAGTTCTTTTAACTAACTAACTATTTTACCTTCTCTCTCACAACACTAAGTGATGTGGTGCTATTATGTAAATAGAACATATACTATTATCTATTTCATCTGTACTCATTATATATGTCAAATGTTCATGTACTTTTCAACCGTTTTTTTTTCTGAAAGGAGTATTAGTGGTGCACCCAAAGCTTTTTTGCTAATTAATAAGTTTTGACTATGCAGATTTGAGTATCCTCAACCCACTTTCCAAAAATTGATGAAAGAGCAGGTCATGGAACCATTTTTCGTATTTCAGGTATATAGTAAATCCAACTACCTTTTAGTTTCAGCTTGATTAATTGTTTTATTATAGTAATTTTTTTATGTGCATAATTATACTATCATTTTCAATTTTTTTGGCCCATCCGGAGGTCTTGTCTGAGCTATTGTTGTAATGTATTTAGGTTTTCTGTGTTGGCCTGTGGTGTTTAGATGAGTATTGGTACTACAGTCTGTTCACTCTGTTCATGCTGTTTATGTTTGAATCAACAATGGCTAAAAGCCGTTTGAAGACTTTATCGGAGCTTAGACGTGTAAAAGTGGATAGCCAAATTTTGATGGTTTATCGGTGTGGCAAGTACGTCCCGATCAATTCCTTTCTCTATTTCTTTAAGAATACTATGCTCTGTAATTCTAATTACTTGCATATATCCTATTATCCTTTACCTTTTACTTTGAAATTTAGGTGGGTTAAACTCTCTGGGACAGAGCTTCTGCCTGGGGATGTTGTATCCATTGGGCGCTCTACTGGTCTGGATGGGGAAGACAAATCTGTGCCTGCGGACATGCTTATTTTGGCTGGAAGTGCTATTGTGAATGAAGCCATTCTGACTGGGGAGTCTACACCACAATGGAAGGTTATTTCCATTTTCCAATACTAAAATGATACACATGTCTTTTGATTTCCTTATTATGCTATTCTCATTTCCCATAATCATGCAATTTTTGTTGTTCTGTTTTTTCCATATAACTGATTTTAGTTACTATAAGATGATGTTCACAGACAGTACATGCAGTAATTACTAATAGCTATATTTTTGAGATTCGGGAAGAGAAGAATGGATATATATTTTATCCCCAGAAATTTTTGGTACACTTCCACCTGAAGGTTTTCATTTTAATTCGTTAAGATTTTTGTAGGTTTCAGTAGGCAACAGAGGAAATGATGAGAGACTATCAATCAAACGGGATAAGGCACATGTTCTTTTTGGTGGTACAAAAATATTACAGCATACACCAGATAAGGTTTCTCACTTCTCTCTTCATTCCATTGGCAGAATTCTCGCATGTTCTGTTCATACTTAAGCATTCATTTATTTTCCATACAGACATTTCACTTGAAAGCCCCTGATGGGGGCTGTGTGGCTGTTGTGCTGCGAACTGGATTTGAAACTAGCCAAGGAAAGCTAATGCGAACTATACTGTTTTCAACTGAGAGGGTAAAGTTGTTTCTGTTTCTAGGTGGTTTATTAATGTTATATGGATTCTTCTGTTCATAATTTTCTTGACAATTTTAATATTGAATGTGATCCCATAGGTTACTGCAAATAGCTGGGAAAGTGGGCTTTTTATTCTGTTCTTGGTAGTATTTGCTCTTATAGCTGCTGGTTATGTCCTTAAAAAGGTAAGCTGGTTCTGATAGATGTTCATGAAGATCTCATTCGATCCTTTTTGGATACTTTATTTGGAAAGAACATGGTGTATATTATGCAATAATTGTTCCACAGGGTCTTGAGGATCCAACAAGGAGTAAATACAAGCTTCTTCTGAGTTGTTCGTTGATTATTACTTCTGTGATTCCCCCCGAACTTCCAATGGAGCTGTCAATAGCTGTTAATACTTCTTTGATAGCACTAGCCAGACGTAGAATTTACTGCACGGAACCATTTAGAATTCTGTTTGCTGGAAAGGTGAGTAGCACAAGTTTTTGTTTCTGATGAAGAATTGTACGAATATACATCAGTGGGTTTGTTTAGTTCCAAACTTCAAGCTCTTTTGGCTGATGATTACTCTGAAGCACATCTGCTGATTTTGAGCTAAATTTACCTTTCAGGTTGATATATGTTGTTTTGACAAGACTGGGACACTAACTTCAGATGACATGGTATGATGCTCAAGCTGTATTATACGTATCTCTTCTTGATCCTATAGTATATTGTGTCTATATCTTCATTTGTTCCTCAGGAGTTTTCTGGAGTTGGTGGTCTGACAGATAGTGAAGACTTAGAAACAGAAATATCTAAAGTGCCTGATCGAACTTTGGAAATACTTGCATCCTGTCATGCTTTGGTCTTTGTGGACAATAAGCTGGTATGATATATTGTCATTTGTATGCATTCAGTTAAGCTCACTGTTTAAAAAGTGATTGTGTAAGTTGGTATTGGTTATGAATCAGGAAGACAGGGAAAGAGCAAGGGTAGGAAGTTTATAAACTGAAGATTTTGTAAAGTGTATGATGTGTGATTGTATTATTATGGTACATTGGTTTATGTGGTTCATACAGTTTATGCATTTAGTAAATTGCCTTCCTGGAAAATCATGCTTCATCACAATCAGGGTTCCCTATTTGAGAAATCTGAAACATTTGATAAGGTATATTGCTCACATGCATTGCAAGAAAATGTAAAATGTCAATAGGTTGCTCTTTTATTTGGATTTTCATTTGTTGGGAGATAGAAAAGTCACTCAGGTGGAATCACATAGTTCCATTATCTGCCATACATATTTGAAAGTTTTTATTGACATGACATCAGATTCTCTTTAGTCCAAAACTTAAAATTTCAAGCCTCTTAAATCTGTATATTCTGTTTTATAAACTCTTGTTTTATGTAGTAACATTTTCCCTTTATACCTTGACATAGGTTGGTGATACTCTTGAGAAAGCTGCACTGAAAGGAATTGATTGGACCTACAAATGATGAAAAGGCCATTCCAAAAAAGTATGCTATTAATCTCTATTTCAGTTATTGCAATTATGTCGATGCAGTTAATTTATTTTTGTATCTGATGCTAAAATTTACCTGATTCCGTTTTAAAAGAAAACCCTTTCTGCTGTCATACAAATTGGCTTAAATTTCTCAATGTATATTTTTATCTATTCTATCTTCATAACCATATATACTCTAAAAAGTCTTAGCCATTTCTTGATTTCTTGAATTTGCTGTATTACCCTGAGGTAAATCTTATGTTGATTTATTCTCATTGACGTGAACAAATGCAGGGGAGGTGGCAATTTTGTCCAGATTGTTCAAAGGCATCACTTTGCTTCTCACTTAAAAAGAATGGCGGTAGTTGTTCGTGTTCAGGAGGAATTTTTTGCTTTCATTAAGGTACATAGACCAAAGTATATGTTTGTGCGTGTATTATGCATCCATATGCACATCCTTGAAAGGTTTTCATAAAAAAGCCATCTTTCAAGTTTCACCTACTGCAGACAAAAAATGCCTATGTAACAGGAATACAAGATGCAGTACTTGTACATTCTTTTGTTTTCCTTCTATGAATATAGCTGAATGCATTTGTTACTTATTTATTCTCATTTATTCATATATAAATGTTGGATTATAAAATGGTTAATGACCCCATTTCGATAATATTGCAGGGTGCTCCAGAAACCATTCAGGAAAGGCTTATTAATGTGCCTGCATTGTATGTTGAGACTTACAAGAAACACACACGGGTCTCGTGTTTTGGCTTTGGCTTACAAGTCCCTTCCAGATATGACAGTAAGAAAACTTTCTTTGCACCCTAGCCATATTTCCCATTCTTGTACTTTGTATATCCAAACTTGTACCATTTCAAAATATAAACCCGTCAAAGTTGTCTGTTTTTTGTTAATGCCACGTTTGTTACTGATCTGAAGGTTAGTGAAGCGCGGAGCTTAGAGCGTGACACAGTAGAAAGTGGTCTAACTTTTGCTGGATTTGCAATAAGTAATCTAAAGAACACATTACCTGATTTCCCCAGTGCCCCCACCTTCCATTCTGAAAGCTCTAATATTAAATTGATCAATTTTCTTTGGAGACCTATCAATTAGATGCTATATAATTGTTTATATGATGGGTACTTCAGGTTTTCAACTGCCCTATCCGTGGAGACTCAGCCACTGTGTTGTCTGAATTAAAAGCATCCTCACACGATCTGGTGAGCACTTTGTGCTACTGCTTTTGAATTGGTTATCTGGAACTATGGAAGTATAAATATCAAAATTTTGTGATGATGGATGTATGCTAATGCATGGACAGCTTCATTAAATGAGCAAGGAAGATTATGTTTGCTGATACTATTTTTGCCGCAGTTGAGGAACTCATAATGTTTTTTGTTTTTGTCCTTTAGAAAGCGAGAATGAGGTTGGAGATTTATCTGAGAGTTATGATCTTTGCATTGGTGGTGACTGCATGGAATGCTGCAGCAAAGCTCTTCTACCCTTAAAGTCATTCCTTATGTGAAGGTGCAAGTTACGGCTGTTTATTTGTGGCTCAGCCTCCCTCCTACTCACTTCCCCTTCTCTTTGATCATGTAGTTATACTTACATTTGAAAGTGAACTAGTTTGTTAATTATATGCTCATTTTTGTGTTGTTAGAAATCTAAACCAAGTTATGGGATTTAAGCAGCAAATTTATAAGAACACAACTCAGTAATACTGTTGCTGAAATTAATCAAAATGTGAAAATGAGGATTCCATTAAGAAGAATTCAGACATGAACCATTTTTATTATAAAGTGATTTTGCCCCAAAAATTGACCAAACCATTTTTATAATAAAGTGAAACAAAATAATCTTGTTACATAAATTAAAGTTTTATATATTCCATCAATTTGTTTTTGATAATCTCAAATCTTGTTAATTCGGATAAACCAAAATCAGAATATTCACATTATAAAATGATATTTTTTAAAAGAAATATGGATTTAGAAAGGAGAATATTTGGAAATTGCAAGTACATAGTCAATATCTCCTATTCGTCAAAGTAAGTACATGTAGTCAATTTTATCCTATTTCTTCATCGGCCGCTTCAGCGGTGGCCACCGCTGCGGCATAGGCCATGACAGCCCGGAAGACCTCACTAGTGCCGAGGTTTTGGACAACCGCGTTGCGGGCTTCGACGACGCCGTCGTGGGCTCGGATGGGGGCGTGTGTGATTCTCACGGCCGCGGTGGCTGCTATACTGGTGGCAGCTATAGTGAGAGCTGTATCAGCTGCTAGGGTGGCCATGTTGACGTTGATCGCCACCATATTATTGAGGTCGTTGACATCGCGGGTGAGATCTTCGGCATCTTTTTCAATGTCCTCCACGGATTGTGCAATGAGCGAGCCTTCTTCGACTTCGGCGGGCGAGGGGTCTATGACGGTGGGGTCAAATGCAATACCAAGGTATGCCGCAAGATGGGGATCAGGGGAAGCGTCGACGTTGAAGATTCCATCGAGAGCATTCGAAGCAGCATTGGCCGCAGCTCGGGCCTCGTCAATTTTGTCGCGGGCTGCGGTGACGCCGACGTGCACTCCAAAGGCCGCGTCGCGGACCCTTTTCTCCGCCAGGGCGCAATGAGCGGCGATGGGTACCTTTCTTTGGATAACATCAAGATTAGCGGTGAGGAGCATTATTGCAACAGCGCCGGCGGTGAAGGTGGTTGTTTCAGATGCGCAGGTTATGGCGGGGTCATTGGCAACCTTAGCTGCTTCCAAGGCAGCCCGTGCTTCTGCAACTTTCTCTGTGGCTTTTGCGATATTTTCGGCATGCGTGGGGACTGCGACGGCAGGAGGGGGATCCACTTCGCCGTCTCCGTCGTTGGGCTCGGCGGCGCGGTCTCCGTTGACGCTTCGTCTGGAAACAAGAATGACAGCCGCAGCTGCGATCGCCACAACCGCCAAGAGGTAGTTATGATTCATGTTCAGAGAGAGTAGGTGAGAAAAGAAGGAAGTTATGTTTTGTGAAATGCGGAGAAGAAAGAGAAGTTTACAGAGAGCGAAAGTGAATTGGAAGAGAAATTGCGTAGAGAATTTTATGGTATCTCGGGAGTAATGTAAACCCCAATTAGTTAGTAACCGCTTGATCTTGATCTTGATCTTGATCTTGATGAAACCATTTCTTCTTTTACACCATCTACGTTATCTTCTTTCTCAACTCACTCAAACAGCTTGTTTAGCTACAATCGAGATGTGGGACTTATCTTATTTATTATCCAAAATGAGAAGTAAAATAATTCTGAAACTAATTTTTGCAAATAATATTAAGGATTTAACACTTTCGCCCTTTTCCAAATGAGAGTAAATTGCACAGAGAGTATTCAGCTTTTTCTCTTGACATACAAAATGCTACAACAGGTGAAGTGCATTATACAATAATGAATCTTCAAAGAAGTACAAGGCCATATTTTCACCACCTCTTGCGCTTTCTTCCGTACCAGTATGCAAAGGCCGCCACGGACGCAGCAACGATAACTCCCGTGGTAGCATGCCAGACGTGCAGTGGTTTGTCGAGGACGAGAGTGGAGCCACCACCCACTTCTGCTGGGCGCGGAGACGGAGGTTTCTGGATTACGTTAAAGGCATATTCCAACCCTTGGCTCTCGAGCTCAGCCAAGTCTTCGATTTTTGGTTTCAGCCTCGTGGCCTGGGCTAACGCCTCGTACTGTTCCTTCGTTCCACCCTCGAGGAAAGATCCGACCAAATGGCCTTTGTTCATCCAGTACGCTCCAAAAGTGTTTCCACTGAAGTCTCCGAAATGGACAACTTCGCCTGCATTGTCGCCATAAAACTGCCAGGACAGAGTGAAGACCCTCGAGTAGAAGAAGGGTAGATAGTCAAATTCGCCCGTCTTTTCAGGTACGATGATGGCTGAAACAACGTGCCTTGCTGCCCTCCGTGAAGAGTCAACGTGCTCGAGCCTGCGCGTTTCACCGACTATTTTGACTGGAAAAGCAGCTACATCCCCAATTGCATAGACTGAGCTGTTGCTCGATTGCATTTTGCCATTCACCTTGATTCCCCCTTTTTCCATTGTTAATTGGCCTTCAAACAGACTTGTGTTTGGTCGAATCCCTATCCCGACCACAACCATATCTGCAGGAAGCTTGCTTCCATCTCGAAGATTAACAGCGCAGACCTAATAAAAGAGCTGGTCAGTGCAAGTATAAGAATATGCAGTTGGAGACTTATGAAGAAAATATCATCGTATTTGACACGTTTTGTCTCAGATTGTTTTCTGTTATTGAAATGGCTAACTGGCGCATAGCCTATCCGAGACTTGTTTAGCAACTAAATTCATATCGACATATACCAAATAAGTGAAACTATAATGTTACAACACATTACGCAACTTAACATTTCGTTTGACTTTACATAGTAATATATAGCATACTTAGCAAAATTCACTTTGAGAGAGAATTTTTTTACAAGCAAAGAGAAGAACTATTAATACCTTCCCATCAGAGTTAAAATCGAATGATGTCAAGACAGTTCCTTTGACAAACTTCACCCCTTTGGACTGATAAAATTCTTCATAGAAAGCCGCAATCTTGGGGGTGAATAAACGGGCCACTGCAGAAGCCAGTATATGAGAACATTGCTTGGGAAGATTAACGAACATAGTTCCCCAATTAGTATAACAAAGATGAGTTCTCACTTGAAACAGTAGAGTGTGTGTGTGTGTGTATGAAAGTAGATAGATAGAGTAATCAGAACCATATCATATCATATCCAGCAGTATGAACGATAACTTTGATGCATAAAATGAAATGAAGAATGGAATAAATATAAGAAAACTACTTACTACACTGTGCCTCTGGAAAGACCATAGTCACATTTAAGTTGTTTATCACCAAAGATGCAGCACATTCCATTCCAATATAGCCCCCACCAATAACAACAGCCTGTCCACCACTGCGAGATTGCATCACATCTACAAGTCTGTCCGCATCAGCCACATCTCGTAAATAACACACATTAGGTGCATCTAAAGTATTTACCCCAAACTCTTCGAGCTTCAAGGCCTACAAAATAACAAGAAACAATACCAGTTATAAGCTGAATAATTTATGACAGGATGCATTTTCACCCAAGATATAGGGGGCGGGGGGGGGGGGGGGGGGCAAGTTGACTTTGGTCCATAATAAGTTCTACTGCACATGCATATGTTTCGATTTTTCATTAGTCAATTAAACCATAAGCCCAGGCGTAAGTTCTGAAGTTGGCAGATCAACAGTATGCTGGGACATGCTTCAAGTTCACTCCTACTCCAAATAGGATGAAATAGGATGCAAATGGCGAAGATATAACACACTAATTTCTTGAAAGAAATTCAAAATTTGTGATCCATGTGCTATTTATGTGGAGCTTAAATCATTCCAGAATGTGCTTCGAAAGGGCAATTAAACTAAGTACACCCCAATACTTGGCCAAGCACAATAGCCAGCATTATGCCAAAAAATAAGAGGCTTGACAAGAAAAGTATTGTGAAAATGTCTTCCATAATTCCATTTCCATTCTATTTCAGTGCAAAACGACAGAACTAACGTATTATTAGAGCACAAAACTACCAGGATATAAAAACAGAATAGCTTCAGTACCCGAGCACCTGTTGCAACAATGAGATACTTGTAGCTAATTGTTTCTCCTGTTGCAGTAAGCAGTGTCTTCCGTCTTACATCAGCAGACTTAACTCTAGTTCCCAGAATTAGCTCAATACCTGAAGATTGCATCAGAAGAAGTAATTACACAAAATCTGATGTAAAAGATATTGCTAAAGTAATAAAAAAATCTTAACAAAAACTAGAAGCATCGCTGTTTACTGCATTTGGATTTCGGGGTGATGGTATCCAAACTTGGTCTAATGTTTTCTTTTATCATCGAGTAGATTCTTAAATGAAATCATACACTCAACGATGTGATTTCCTAGATTCATTCTATAAATACTACATTCAAGCTACACAACAAGGAAGATAAAATGAAAAAGGCTTGCCCTGAGCAGAGGGAGAGAACCATTTCTTCCAAGTAGCATTAAACTATGGAAACCTAGATACGATTATGTTGATTACACAAGTGTGACATATTGAAACTTAAGAAATGGTATTAAAATTACCATTTTCATTGTACCATTTTGGAGCCAATCTTTCCCCATTGGTACCTACACAACAGTGAAATGAAGGTAGGCGTGCAGGAGCTGCAAGCAGTAGAAAGTATAGAGTTAAGTCATTTAAAATGGCAAACCTTTATTCTCAACCAGATTAACATACTCCCTCCGTCCCCGATTAGGAGTCACACTTTGACCGGACACGAGTTTTAAGAAATGTAAAGAAAAGTTGGTTGAAAAAGTTAGTGGAATGTGGGACCCATTTTTATATTGGTTTTATAATAAAATGTGAGTGAATTGAGTTAGTGGAATGTGGGACCTACTTACTATTTATGGTAAAAATGAAGTGTGACTCTTAATTGAGGACGGACCGAAATGGAAAAGTGTGACTCTTAATCGGGGATGGAGGGAGTAGTAAAGAATAACAGTAACTTCCGAAGCATCTAACACAAGAGACATTCACGTATGTACACAACACAAATATAACCAGAGAAAATATCAGTGAGCATAATTTAGACATAGAATTTTTAACTAAACAACAATAATTGCATAAATGACTTATGCAGATTAAGGACTTGGATCTGAATTTGCACATGGAAAGGTACCTTAAATTGAATGAGAAGCATCCTATAAATATAAACAGGGGTCAGATGAAGCATAACTCTAATAGATGTACCCAAAAGTTTGTATATCCAAATTGCTAATCAGACATTCAGTTTTTCCCATGTTTTTGTTTCAAATGAACTTATCTGGCTATCAACCCAGGGCACAAGGTCAATATATGAATGTAAAGAAGTGTATGCTGCAGTATGTTATGAAGGAAATTTGTGATCCTGCTGTATAGGAAGTAAAATAAATACCTTCAGGGAGTAAGTAACCTTTGCTCAATGCAGGCCTTTCATAGGGTGCAACCTACAAAGTGCACTAGTATGAATAGCATATTGGAAAAAAGAAAAGAAAATAAAGAATCTAATCAAGCATACCAACATTAAGAAAATAGCATTAAACTATGATTGCATTAGCCCAAGCATACAACCATAACCTGATCTTCACCTTGACTCGTTAGAATAAAAGATATTTTAAGTGAAACACTTCTATTATCAAACCAAGAAACATGAGAAACGATTAAAACATCTATCCTCCTCTAAGTGTAGGCTACTTAAGATTCAACAAGCTACCAAATAAATAAAAATGCAGATAAGCATGCATATCACTATCTTACTGGTTCCATGAAGCATCATTCTATCAAAAAATTTCCCTGTTTCTCAAGTTGTTGGGGAAACAAGACAAATTCAACAAATTGATCCATGGAGAGAGTCATGACTCCATAACCCTCTATTGAGACAAAGACATGCTACCAAGAACGTATGTAAGATTGCCAGTTGATCAGACAGGTATAGAACTATAGATGATATATGGATCTAGTTCATGGCCTATACAAAAGTCATATCCAAGTTTCTTTGGGAAGAGGATCTAATATGCTCTTGCAAACAGCTTATACAGGATATCCTTTCATCCTCTGGGTGAAACTGCAACCAAATAAAAGATGGGAAAGCCATGAACTCACCCCTTGCTACTTAAAATGGACAGACGTCTATGAAAATAGGATACCATACACTGGATACTTGAAATTATAATTATTGGAATCACTGAATTTAGATTTTATCCAGTGCTCTAGCAACCAAATTAGAGATTTCCACCAAATCTTAACCAGGAGTAACCTAATTACTTTAGACCTTTTTGGGAAAATGCAACTTATTTTAAATACCTACCACATCATATACAAAATACACATGAGGGATTCATAATTACTGCACCGATGCACAAAATAACGGAGACTGTCAAATTCGAGTTCCTCCATCTGGCTTTAAACACAACCCCCCCCCCCCCCCAAAAAAAAAAAAAAAAAAAAAAAAAAAAAAAAATCCTCTGATTTTCAGCTCTCAATCAAGTCTAGATAAGTAATAAATACACGAACATCACATAACAAGCTCATATTACACCATCCTTCCATCACAAAACATTCAGCGAACTTCACTAAATCGACAGATTGAAAACTAATTGCAACAAACATCATCTTAAAACATTCGGATTGCACATCAGCTAACACGACTGCCATAATTAGGTTCGAACTTTACTAAATCCACAGATTGAAAACTAATTGCAACAAACATCATCTGAAAGCACTCGGATTGCACATCAGCTAACACGACTGCCATAATTAGATGAGAACTTCACTAAATCCACAGATTGAAAACTAATTGCAACAAACATCATCTAAAAGCACTCGGATTGCACATCAGCTAACACGACCGCCATAATTAGATTCGAACTTCACTAAATCGCCCGATTGAAAACTAATAGCAACAGACGTCATCTCAAAATATTCGGATTGCACATAAGCTAACACAACTGCCATAATTAGGTTCGAACTTCACTGAATCGACAGATTGAAAACTAATTGCAACAAACAAATTCATCCAGCAATTAATATCATTAACAACACACACACACGCATACATAATTTTATCTATATACGCGCAATAGCGCGAGAAGAGAGAGAGAGAGAGAGAGAGAGAGAGAGAGAGAGTTACAGGCTCTTCGGAGATGATGCAGAGTTCACCGGAGGAGACGCCTGCCTGGACGAATTCATGGGCGGCGTAGCCAGCTGCGACGCCTCCTCCGATTATCACGTACACGAACGCTCTCCCCATTTTCTGCTGCACGCCACCTTCTCTTTCTCTCTCTCTCCGGGTATAGATACAATTTCAATCTATATGTATAGTGAGAAGACTAGAAAAATGATCGTTTCTTGAGAGCTGCGCCACCTCTTCACACTTGCTGAGCCATTACCCGAGATAACTGCCAAATTGATTTTTCTCTTTCATTTTTTTTATTTCTTCTCTGAATTTTATTTCATTTTCTATTCGAGACAAATATGAGTGATTTACAAAATTAGGGTTCTAACAAAAAAACGGGGTTCATACATTTTCAATCTACTAATTTCCATCTAAATTACTATATTGCCCACCTTTGGACAATTTTATTTATATTTGAATTGTGTGAAAAACTATCAAGTTCGATCGCGTATATAATTGTAGATTTTTAATCGAATTGGGTCGTTTTCTTTATAAATAGATAACGTCTTTTAACTCATCCACGCATGATTTTTCGACTTCCATATTACTATATATCACCAAACAAAAATTGGTCGTGTGATAATTGAGTACAAATCCAAATTTCATGGTGTTTCAACTGACTTTAAAAATTATCGGACAAACGAAAATTTAACAAAATTTTATGATTTTTTCAGCAATTTATCATTTTAGTTTTTAAGATAATACTTATTTCATCCACACACACAGTTAAGAATACATGCTTAAATCAAAACCGTCACTTATAAATTATAATTTCAAATCATAATTAGTTAATAAGAATAACTTCACTCCAACTCCAACTAGAGAAAACTTTACTCAAACAAAATTGTTCGAGTTGCAAACTTGCAATTTAGAAGCAACTTATAGTTAGGTATAATTATATTTTGTTACACTAATAAATCAATTGTACCCAATTAATGGCTTATATTTATTTCGTTCATAACAATAAAATTTTAAAAAATTGAATGTGTGGAGTGTACACTTGTTTCATTGACCGTCATTATTTACTTATTTAATTTTTGACTCTTCTAAACTTATTTATATAGGAAAATGGTCAAATGCACATTAATGTTTACTTTACTCTAATATGGAGTAAAATCCGGTAAGCATTTAGTGTTATTACGAACAAAATAAAGAGATTGTTAGAATTGAAATTTAGTGAAAAATAACAACATAAATTCATTTTCCGATGACAACACAAAAGTTTTTTTTTCTTATTATTAAATTGTCTCTAAAATAAGTAATAACGTCGCTCAATAAAGTTTTTTATTGAAAAAAATTGATATATAATCGGATAGAAAATAATGATGGGTTGATATTGTCTGTGTTCTAGAAAATAATCTTTTTGTTTAGCATAGATGCTTACACGTGGCACTAAATTATGAATGTGGTTCTTCCACCCATACTCTTATCCATTTAGATATCAATTACAAATACCTAATAATAATTCTTCCATCCACTCCATCAAAATAATCGACTTTAAGTTATAGTATACATATACTAATTAAAAAAATGTTTATTTACATTAAGAAATTGTAATTTATATGCAACTATTCTATTTTGTTCTTATTTACTTTTGTAATTTCGGTACCATTTCTCTTATTTAACTAATATCGTGAGTCATGTCTCTTTGTTTTGACCAATTTCACATTAGTACTATCATTATTATAGACTTATAGTGACAATTATTATGTATTTAATTTGATGCAAAACTAGATCATTAGATTTAGATCTCTCATTGATTATCTAGCCCGGCATATGAAAGAGTGGGATTAATGAATAAATTTTTTAATTACATATGTCATAGACATAGTGGCCCAATACGAGCCCAAAACTG
This sequence comes from Salvia hispanica, assembly GCF_023119035.1. Classification (NCBI taxonomy): domain Eukaryota; kingdom Viridiplantae; phylum Streptophyta; class Magnoliopsida; order Lamiales; family Lamiaceae; genus Salvia; species Salvia hispanica. The sequence continues at coordinate 35,089,131 of NC_062967.1, read as the reverse complement.
ATATTTCAAAGATTTACACCTCATTTCCAAATGGTATATTCTATTTTGCTTTTAGGAGTAATCCAAGTTTAGTACTCCTAATAACGCCGAAAGAAATGCAACTGTCTCAGTTGGTAAAATATTTATCCTATAATAAATAAGTAGAGTTCAAATAGCCAATGCATATATATATGTGATTGTTAAAAAAATGAAAACATTTTTAACAAATGAATTATTTTACACTTCACTCGTTATAAATGAGAGTTTGATTTCTATAAACAAGTAATTATATAATGTATATAATATGTATCTATGTCTTAAAGCAATGTCAAATTAGGATATTTTCCGATGCATAATTCAATAGAAAAGCATATATGTAGGTAAAAATAATTGTCGGGATTAATTAATTTTCAATATGAAAAAAGAGAGTGAATTTGTATACGGCCAAACCACATGAATGTTTCTCAATTAGAGTTGGGCAAATGTCGATATTAAATATTTGCATAAAGCAATTATCCAAATTTCCTAATAATAGCCTTGCCACGCTATACGTGTCAATAAATCCCAACTTTAGTTCGGTATTTGCTTCCAAAATGAATATTTAATCATGGAAAATAAAAAAACTATACGTTCATTAACAAAAAGTTTTGAGTTCGGTGCTTTAAACAATTATACATGCATATACTTTTCCATCTTATGTTGAATTTATATATTGATAAATAGTGTGTGACAAAACTCAGCCTCCTATAAAAGAGATTACACAACATCCAAAAGCATTATATTCAGGATTTTTTATTTGGTATTATGTGTATACCTTTTCAGATATAATATACTCGGTTCAAGACGTAAATCAATATTCATGTATACTTTAATATACTTAATACACAGACTAAATTCTTTATCCAGTCGAGACAATGATATATCTAGAAAATCAAACTTGTAGGAGTGTACGTAGTGAATAAGGTCGTAGCCAGCGTCCAGCGACGGGCGTCGCTGAAAATAGATGACAGACAAATAACAGAAGTGATTCCAAGATTAAAGGGCTACGGCGAAGCTGTTGCACTTTGGGATTGGCGACAACTCTAAAAGCCAGAAAGAGATAATGAAGTTTTCCTGCCGGTATGGGCCAACGATGGATCAATGGACCCCTATCCCATCTAAATCCACAACAATTTTTAAAATACAATTATAGAATGGAAAAGATAATAATTTGATATATTGTTTTTATAAAATATATAAACATATAATTAGTCTCAATGAAGTAATTGCATGGACCAAAAGTCCTCCATGCCCCAAATATTGTTATCATTTGATTGAGTTGGAAAATTAGGGCCTTGAAAACTTTGCATATTTCCTTGAAAGGAAGAAGTAGCAATGTTGGGTGCATATGATTGGCTAAGTGCATGATCCGCAGGGACACAACTGGAGTGAACTTGGTTACTGAAGACTGGTTCTTCGATATTGCTTACGGGTAAAGTAGTGAAACTCTCGGACTGTTTTATGTGCTTCTGAATTCGAGTTCGCCAATAATTTTTTATCTCATTGTCCGTTCTTCCGGACAAATGTTTTGCAATTTTCGACCACCTGTCACGTAAAAAGCATAAATTATAAGCATGATTTTCCTTTTATTTTCTATTTTCAAAATTTTAATGATAAGTGATAATTAGAAAATTGCATTGTTTCGGCTGTATTCCGTCGAACACATTTGATTTGCTTTTTATTAGAAAATTAATCATTGTTGCAATTGCAAAAATAGTTTCACATGCATGACGACGCTTAAAATTTCGAATTAATATTTTAATTTAGAATGCATTTGGTATATATTGGTAGAGATTAATTGATAAGATTGAATCAAACATAAAACACTAAAAACATTAGAATTAATAAATTAGAATAACTTTTGTGAAATACTGCTAAATAATATCCCAATTCTGACGGAATTTTTAAGAGATTTTCATGACTATTGATTAGTAAAATAAATCAATATATTACATATTTATTCTTCTTCAATAATTTAAGAAAATATAAACTTTTTCGTATTAAAGTATGCTAATATTGGAAAAAATTAACTTGTGCATTAGATATTTGCATAATTTTCTTCAAAGTAAATTTGAAATAATTCACTATAAATATTTCAAATCAAAGCGTTTACCTTTAAAAAAAAGGGGCAATTTATTAAGAATATACATAAATGATAGAAATGCTACTCCTATGTTTATCTTTATTCAAATAGAAAGTTGTATGGTATGGTATCTGTCCATTTCAACATTACTAGCTAGCTAGCCTTTGTGACTTTCCATTAATTATTCCCCCTAATTTGTTTTCTACATTTGCATCGATCACTTAATTATTTTTGATAATTTGGTTTTTGCAATAAGTATGATTAAAATTTTACCTGTTACCCCATTTAGCGTGCATCTCTATGATCAAAAGGTGCTCCTCCGCCGTGATATTGCCCCTTCTCACATCCGGCCGGAGGTAGTTCAGCCACCGGAGACGACAACTTTTTCCGGTGCGCTTCAACCCTAAAACCATGATTAATAGAAATTGTGTAAAAAATAGTTGACTGTCAACATTTGGTGTCACTATCAAAATCAAGCGGACAAGCGACCAAATCGACAAGTTAAGGACACAAACATATCAAACTTAATGTTCTGAACCAAAATCACCAAAATTATAGCCAGCAAATGGTGCAAACTATCTAAATGCCCCTTTTCAAAATCTCAAAATCTATCAATGTAAGTTTTTCTCCCTAAATATAATTTCCCGACTTTATTCTTAACGAAAGATTTTCCTCGTTGCAGCGATAAAAGTAGAAAAAAAGAAGAAGACGATGAAGAAATGATCGACGTACCGGCGGATCGAGCTAGTGAATTCCAAACACCTTCACCATGGTTAGCAATGTAGTTAATGAGAATGAGATCCTCTTCCATAGTCCATGGGCCTTTCCTCACTTCAGGTTCATTGCATGGTCTTTTCTCCATCTTAGTCATGAAAGAGACTCAAATTCATATAGAGGGCAAGAGGTATTTGTAGAAATTATTAATAAAGCTGGAGCTCAATTTATAGAGATTGGCTAAGAGGATTAATTGCTAGTTAAAGTAGCTATTAGTAGATGTATCAATGAATAACTTTTAGCCTAACTTTGGTTAATTATAAAATTAATTTGAATCAGTGATGCATACACAAACTACATATCAACATGCACCCCGGCCCACGCCTTAATTGGGAAAATAATAATAATTAATTGTGGTGGCCATGAAATTTCTATATAACAAGTACATGCATGAAGTTATGATTTTACATACCTAACTAATTACTCCACATACAATTAATTAATACACATAAAAACACTACTTATAGTGTGGCATCATGAATAAAATTAATTTTAGGAAGATACGTTTAGGATTGTATATGTAGTAAGTGTCTTTTCAAAGTGTTTATGTCTTTTCATTATTTCTCAAGATGATGTCATGTGAAACTTAGGATTGTATGTGTTGTAAATTTGTACAAAGTGGCAAGTGCAAACGAAAACTTGCATACATGTAGATTAGAGCATCCAGTATAGGATAGCCGCGGCTCATGGCTCTCCCGTGGCCCAGCCGCGGCTCCCTATAGTGACTTGGATGGGCGGACGTGGCGGGGGGGGGAGGACACGGCGGCGGCGGCGACGGGACCTCAGAGCGGTGGCGGTGGTGGTGACGGTGATGGCGTTGGCGGTGACAATGCAACGGGTGAAGAAGAAGCGGCGGCGGATTCTGATGATGACACCGAGTAGTCGGCGATGGCGGTGTTTTTTTTAGTTTTTGTTTGAGTGTTTTAAAACAATTTTCGTTGTATAGTTTTACCCCATTGTATAATACAACGAAGATTTGGTTTTCGATTTAGTTTTCATTAAATTATGCATTTTATTTAATTATTATAGTCTAACAATTTTTATTGGAGTAAAATTAAAATATAAATAAAATGGAAAAAATAAATGATTGTATGGCTTGGGCATGTCCACTATAGTGGAAAACATGGGAAAACTTGGGCGTTGGTGGCCAGGCCACGATTTTGTGGCCTGACCACAGTTTGTGGCTTGGCCCGGCCAACTATAGTGTATACTCTTATTCTACATGTGTGGGGGCTTGGGTAGTGGATTAAATGATTAAATCCTGATTTTCCTTTTTCTCAAATTAAGTTCGCGAGGATTTGCTTCAAGCTCGAATATGGAAAGGAAGAAGTCAGAAATCTTGTCTACTGTTGCTAAGGTGATCTGATCTTTTCTTCTTTTGCCTACTTTTAGTGCACCTTTTGCCTGCTTTTTGCATAGGAAGAATCTTTGTTTAAAGGGCTTTTGTGGTGGTTTAGGGCATCCATAATGGATGCCCTAGTGGAAGCCCTAGTGGAAGCCCTAGTGAGAGTCCTAGTGGTTGCCACGTCAGCAAGCCCTATCTTTCTGCAATGGTGAAGCCCTAGTGCATGCCCTATCTCTTATCCACTTTTCATTTCAATTTTAAATCATTATTTTTTTTAATTTGTTTTTAATTACTATAAATTATCAAAATATATTATTTCAAACACCACAAATGCAAAAAAAAAAAAAAAACTACATTACTTAATAGAAAAGTGGAACTACATCATACTTAGATTAAAAAAAAAAACTACATTAAAACTAAAATACTAAAAAAAAGAAAAAACCAAACTAGCCATCTAAATTCAACCTCTGCGCCAAATTCTTGATCATATTCTTAGTCCTCTGTCGGGCTTCCGGATCGGTTTCTTCACGAAGGCTGTTTTGGGCGTCAAGTATAAACCTATACTCAACCACCTCGCGATAACCTCCGAACTCCTCGATCGCCCTGTCCATGAGCTGAACAGATGGAGCAGGCGCAGCCTGCGGGGGGGCCGCTGATCCAGACGCGCCCGCCTTCGCCTTCCCTTTGGCCTGGGCTTTGGCAGCCTTGGTACCAATGGGACGTCTAAAAGTAGACGTAGGCGTGCCGGAACTCCCTTCCGGCTCAGCGTTCAGATCCACAGGAGATGGGCCGCTGCTCGTGTAATCGCCAGCGGCGGTGTTCTTCGTCCGCTTCGGAGCCGAGGATCCAACCGGTATCCCTCCGTTGAACTTCCCCTTGTCCTTCAAGATCAGCCAAACATTGTACAACTTGAACTGCCCGAACTGCTGTTGGTACTCGGACAACGACTTGTTGAGGACATCCTCCATGCTCTCACCGCTAGCTCTTCCGTCCCTGTTCCTGTTGTAGATATAGCAGAAGTTGTTGACGTGGAGCTTGATCCGATCCCAACACTTGCGCAGCTGAACCTTGGTCCGCTTGAACGCCCACTTCGGTTTCACCTCGTTGTAGCGTTCCTCAATGCGATCCCACATCCTGGCCGAAGTCTGGTTGTTGGAGGCTATCGAATCCTCCGATACATCGACCCAACACTGAGCCACCTTCAGGTACTCATCCAACTCGTAGTCAGTACGCCCTGTTGCGTACTCCTCGTTCGGCTCATCGTCTGGGAGTGGGACTGGGACCGATGGCGCCTTTTCTTTCCGCGCCATCTTCTTCTTCCCTTTCTTCGGCGGCGGCCGCACAGGGGCAGGAGGTTGCCCACAACTAGGCTCCATATCCTCAACCCGATACTCCTCGGTGCCGAAGAACGGATCGAACTCAGAGTCGGAGACGAAAGTGGATCCCACAGATCCAGGCGTCTCAACCCGGTAGTCTTCGTGGCCGGGCCACCGGGCGCCGCCGCCGCCTCCTCCTCCAAACATCGGCATATCGTCGTCGACATTATTCGGGCTCGGGTATTGACTCGGATCCATTGTTGGAAGTGTGGATATTGAGAGAATATAGAAGAGAAAGTGAAAGGTTTGGTGTGTGAAAAGTGAAGAAAATGGAGTATTTATAGTGGTTTAAATTAGGGTTAAATAATTTAAAAAAAAAAAAAAAAAAAGGCTCGGGCTCGTGCTCGGGCTCGGGCGCGGCTCTGCAATGGGCGCCCGAGGCTCACGCCCGATCGGTCGGGCTCGGGATCGGGCGCGACCGACTGCTACAATGGATGCCCGACCGCGCCCGAGCCCGATCTCGGCCGATCGGGCGCGCGATCGGGCATCCACTGTGGATGCTCTTAGTGTGGAAGAGGTTTTTTTTTTGGGAGGGTGTATGTTGCTCTTAGCATAGGGTGAAATTTTATTTATACTTTGATCATCAATTTCCCGGTTGAGCCTTTAATTCTAAAATAAAGACTATACACTCTAATTGTGTATGAAAAATACTTAGTTTTTCATTTCTTTCTTCCAACAATATATACCTAGTTTACCAACTATTCTCACAAAAATCCCACTTAACCTTAAATATTTACACATATACTATTATAAGTCCACCATTAAAACTTTCTCCACTCACAAATAATTTAAAGTAATACCATATTCATACACACTTACAAACAATCAACAAAAATTATTAAAATTTATCCCACTAAACATTGAATATAATTTTAAGATGAAATACAAAATATCCAAAAACTATTATGATACCTAGTACTTACTATTCTACAAGAAATTATTTTAACATGAAACTTCATCTCATATTATCAAGCTAATAAAATCTAACAAACAAAATCCAAAGAAATGGTATAGGAAATATATCATTAATATGTGGTTGAGATAGTAGTATTAGCTGTTGATTTCAAAAGATATTTTGATAAGTGATTATATGTGACATTAATAGCATATAGAAATTAGGTCTAAACAATTGTTATCCACACAAAATCCTAACTAAATAGAGAAAAGGGACAAAGTCGTTTGCATATGATAGGGATTTGTCCATGCTTTAGGGTTTAAGAATTAAATAAACTATAAACCGATTTAATAAAATATCATCAAAAACTTGTTAAAACATTTAAAGCCAAATAATTACTTCCCGAATTACAAATCCATATTTTGACTCGACTTCATAAAATATCATCAAAACAAACGATGATGATACATCTTTATTGGAGCCGAGCTCTCTTTTTTCTGTTTATTTCAATTGATTACTACACTAAATCTTAGTAAATTAACTATAGAGTAGATTCCATGTTAGCTCTCAGCTTGTAATCGTTTTATCTTTCATAATATTATTATGTATCAATAAATAAAAAAAGAGTTCAAAAATGTTATAAATAATGTGAAAATAGCCGTTACATTGTTCAGTTTGCAAGATTGTATCTTGGGATTAGATATGTATTGTGTTTGGTTCATGAGATTGAATCTTACAACTTAATCATAGATGAACAGTCATGTGATACTTACTTAGTCATAGCCACCTCGTTCCAACTAAAATTATCTCACAACTTAGTCATAGATGGATTTTCCCAGACAATGTTAGGTTATAATTAGCCTTGACAATTAGTTCTCGGCCTCACACTGTAACAATATTAAGCTCGGATAATTCTTGACAAATAAATCTACAACGACCCCAGGATAATTTAATCTTTAATAAGCAAACACTCCAAAAACACTTAGAATTCTACTTTCGTGATAACTCAAACCCCTAACTTATATAAAGAGAAACATTTAACCAACTAAGTTACGTATGATGCGTCATCTAAATTTTGTAGACATGAAAGTCCCAAGTTAATAATATCCAATTATAGTGTGTAACATGGAATGTAGCCAAGTGGAACTACAATGTTTAAGGATGACAATGAGGCTACCATATTTAGTAGAGTTTCAAGTGTGTGACCACTTTTCATACTAAGTTGGATTACTCAAATTTCTACATGGGGACAAAAGTTAGACTTAGATCATGGGCTTTATTAAGTAATCTTCAATTTCGATTAATTGTTGACCGCAAGCCCATTTTGTGGACAAAAATTGGATTAAGTGGTCATGCATGTGACATTGCACTTTAATATCAACCACAAATTTAATCAAACTACCTAATTTTCTATGGGAGTTTATAGATCTCAAAGTACAAATATTTGCTTGAGTTGTTGTCCTTCCGCACGTTGTTGTATAGCTATGTAAAATTATACTAAGTATATGTTTTATGAAGGTTGTTCGATTGAATATACAGAGAACTTAATCTAAAAAATATAAGTATCATAGTATATGATTAATCTTGATTTACAGGGACATACATATAATTTGTTTTCGATGGAAGCTATATAGTTTAGATTTCATATTTGAGATATACCAAAAATGATTTTTTTTTTTTTTGGGTAATCGTCATAAATTTCAAGAAAATCACATAATCAATCTAACAAATTGAAATAAAATTCGACACAACAATAAAATAGAAACATAGACGTACAATATGAGAGAGTTGATTGAGTTGAGTCCTTTTTTTGGGCTTGATTAATAAGTTTAGTTTTTCGTCTTTAACCACAAAAATCAGTCTATTTTTATTAGTACTACTAATCTATTATACGTGTTTCATCTTATTGTGCATGCTCGAAATTTTTAGATGGAGTATTTCTTTTTAAAATTTCTAGACTTTTTGTGAAACTATGATTTATTCTGTTTTGTAACTAATTAAGATTTCAACATCAAAACGACTTATAATAACTTACTTACGTGGTATTATCGGACATCCACGAAAACAATATCACATTATATTATTCAATCACATCTTGTCATTCTAAATTAAATATTTCATTACATCCTTCTGCCTCGTTTCACAATTTTCATTTCACATTTCATTTCTTCTTTCTTAATATAAAAATTTATTTAAGAAATATAATTATTTAATATAATACGACGTCCGCTGCTTAAACATCATTTTAGCCGACGTCTGATAACACCCATATTAATAAGCCATTAAGTTATGTCACGACGAAATCATGATTAATTGTAAAATTAAAACAATTTAATAATTTAATTATAAAATTAAAATAAATCAATAGTACAAATTAAAAGTTGGTATGTACAGCAAAAGCTTTAACTTTTAAAAATAATAAAACATGGTCAATTATTGTCTATAATAAACTTACCGAAAAATCTACAAAACACACTTCTTATAGACTCGTCAAGAGTGATTCGTATCTAGTTCCTAATAGAAGACACTCTGGTGGGATCTTCACGTACAGAAAAGGAAACACATTTCTTATGAACTCGTCGAGAGTGATTCGTATCTAGTTCATGACCAATTAGAATTAGAAGACACTCTGGTGGGATCTTCACGTACTGAAAAGATAAAAAAAAAGGACAAGCAGTTATTTTTCTCTCCAAATATTGTGTATTTTTAATTTTATTCCCCATTTAAAATCGATTTTCTTTGTGTTTCTAAAAACAAGATAAAGTAAAAATCAAAGAAAATTCATTTTGCTGTAATGGCAGCTCCGACGCAGCTCCTCCACTCCACCGCCGTCAATCACACGCTCCTCCCCTTCCTCCGCCGCCGCAATCCCCTATTCCGACGTGCTGCTTCCTTCGCTTCGTTTTCCCTCCGCCGCAAGCTTCCGTTCCGACCGATACTCGCGCAGGCGCGGCGGATCTCTTCTGCCGCCGTAGCTAAAGATGAATTAGTAGCTTCCCGTGAGTGACAGGAACATGAAATTGAAATCCCTAGGAAATTTCTGTCAATGTGTATTATGCATTTCATTGCTTCTGATTTAGTAATTATGCGTGGAATTGCTTGATTGAATTGATACCATTTTCCTTATTTTGGAACAGCCGCTGATTTGCAGTTTAAGGGACCTCTTGAGGTGATTAAGTATCCAGACCCGATTTTGAGGGCGAAGAACAAGCGAATTGACTCGTTTGACGAGAGCTTGAAGAGGCTTGCCGACGAGATGTTCGACGTAATGTACATGTGAGTTTTTTGTTTTGGCTTCAATCGAATTGCCTGATTGCTTAGAACAGAACAATTATGAAATGATAATCGAAATTTAGAAATTGTGGAATAATTACTTGAGCTGGAGAAACTATAACATGAGAAAAATTTAGCTGTTAGATTCTGAAATTTGGGGGGAAGTGCGACATGAGCTTGAACACATTGATTTTTGATAGGATTTGTGGTTTCTGATCCTTGCTGATTGTGTTGAGCTTTGTTGTTTTCTTTTAAGTATTTTGATTTTGAATCTAATGTTCGACTTGATGAAGTCTTATTAATATAAGGTTTGAAAATCATGTAATTTTAGTTTCTCTATTTGAAAATCCATAAGTTGAGGTGTTACAGTGATGTTTGCAAATCCTGACTGACATTAATGTGATGAAATCATGATAGAAAAAGGTAAAATTTGGTATAATTGTTTATCCAATTAAAGATTCATTTGCTAGTTTTGTCTTATTGGAGATTGTTGGTAATTACAGGAATGTGAACAATAGTTGTTGGCTTGCTTTTCCACAGAACTGATGGTATTGGGCTCTCAGCGCCTCAAGTCGGGATTAATGTCCAGCTCATGGTGTTTAATCCAGCTGGTGAGCGCGGTGAAGGAGAAGAGATTGTTCTCGTAAATCCACAGATCAAAAGATTTTCGAAAAAGATAGTACCTTTTGAAGAGGGTTGTCTATCATTCCCTAAAATCTATGCCGATGTCATGGTAACCTTTCAAGTACCCTTTTATTGTTTATGTTCATCAAAGTGTTTTTTCTGTCATCCAATACCTCCAATGATGTTTCATGGTTTTCTTGAAGTTACTTAATAATCCCACACTCGCTGCTTTACAGAGACCAGACTCGTTGAAGGTTGATGCACAGGATATTAAGGGTGCGAGGTTTCAGATCAACTTAACCGGACTTCTTGCCCGGGTGTTTCAGCACGAATATGACCATTTGCAGGTTCATACAATCGGACTTGTCATACTCTTACTGTTTTCATGTAGAAATCAAGCCTAGACCAGCATTGGAACTGATGTCATTCAATTGCAGGGAGTCCTTTTCTTCGAGAGGATGAGCGATGAAGTTCTTGACACTGTTCGTGCACAGTTACAGGCAAGTTATGCTTTGCAAATAAGTATCATATAATCTGATAAGTGATAACTATATCATAAAACTCCACTTCTTGATTTATAGCAACATAGTCAAATCCAAAAACTTTGTATAACGTGAAAAAGCAGTGTCATTGCTTGAATGCTTTGTCTAAACTCAAATTTGGGTCAAAGTTGTTGAATTTTTTTTTTGCAATTAAACCGATATTGAGACATTTTCAATAATGTCTGTGGCATGGCACGACAGGAACTGGAAAAGGAATACGAGGAAAAGACCGGATTGGCGAGCCCTGAGAAGATTGAAGCAAGAGAAATTAGGAAGAAAGGTGTTGGGTTTGGGAAATCATGATCTTACTCTTTGTTCATTTCATCGAGGAAATCTTGGTCTTGATGGGGTGATGAATAATTTTAGGTCACTATATTATTTGGTTACTCTTATGATTATATGCCACTGTTATTTTATTGTCTTAATATAGTTTATAAATTATAAGTAATACTACATTCATATCCTCATAGTTGGATCATAGTATTTCTTTTTTGATTATCTAGTTATAGTTGAGTTATTTTGTTTTTTTTCAAAAATCAACTTATTTAAATTATCTATTTTATTCTCTTATTATCTATTTATTTCATTCTCTCTTGTATTTTAATCTCTTTTTACTTAACCGTCCGTCCTTAATCTCTGTGTTAAAAAAAACGTCTCAACTGTAATAGGACGGATAAAGTATTAAGTAATAGTATATTCATCTGCATTATAACAATATCATACTACTAATATCCAACAACCTAACTCAATAGACTACTACTTTATAACAGTATCATACTACTAATATCCAAAAACCTAACTCAATAGACTATCCTATCCTATCATGAGTTGGACCAAGATATCTATTTGTATTAATAATGAATGCCATAATATTAATGCAATGCTACAGCCTACAGAATTAAGTTACTGGCTATGCATAGTAGCCTACATATGCATGTGACAGATCTAGTATTGCAAACCATGAGGGATCTAGTATTAATGACGAAATAACGACCTAATATTAAAATAATAAACTATATTTTCTTTTATCAAAATCATTATAAATTGAAAACAAAAATAATGAAATATAGAGTAGATTGTGAGTGGTTCCTAGTTATACATGATAAGGCTATCTAGAGGTGAGCATGCGGAATTCTTACCTGTGATTCCGAAAATCCAAAATTTCAGAGAATACATTAATTTGAGTTGATCCGAAATATCTGAAAAATTAGAATATGAAAATCCAAAATATTCATAGCCAAATACTTATGGAATTGGTCACAATATCCAATTTTTAAATTTGTATTTTAACCTTTATCATGTAAAAATAATTTATTAGGCTTAGACCATCTCCAACCATACACAAAAAATGTGTTTTGATGTATAAATTTTCTCCAATCATACACTAAACTCAAATTCATTTTTGGACTGTTTTTTGATACAAACACCAAATATGGTGTTATTGCAAAAATTTTGTGAGACAAAAACTCAAAAATGGTATAAAATTTGAATTTGGTGTAAATAGTTGGAGTAAAACTACTTTTAATATGACATATATTTAAAAATGGATTTGAGTTTTGTATAAATGATCGGAGATAGACCTTATATATCAATCTAAAATTTGGGTATATATGTATATATCTGTAGTAAACACTAATTATAACCCATTACATACTAATATTAACTACACAAGCAATAAACTAGTTATAGTAGATATATATGGTTGCCATTAATATCACAAACCATAACCTTCCATGTAATTAATCAACTTTCAACTAATCTACTATTTTTATACACTCAATATAAAAGCTTAAACCCATTATTTTTGTTTAGCACAACCTCTTCCCATACTCCTCATTACTCTATACTCCGAAACCCAAAACCCTAAACTGCGTCCCCCTGGCCCACTGCGCCTCCCGCTCATCGGCAACCTCCACCGCCTCGACCGCCATTCCCTCTACACCCACCTCTCCCTCCGCTACGGCCCCGTCATGTCCCTCAACCTCGGGCTCCGCCCCCTCGGCCAGCGCAGTCAAGGAGATCGCGAGGTCCCACGACCTCGCCTGCTCCAACCGCCCCTCCCTCGCCGCCTTCACGAAGCTCTCCTGCAACGGCCTCGGCTTCGCCTTCACGCCTCACGACGAACCCTCGAAGGAGCTGAGGAAGATCTCAACCGTCCATCTCTTCAGTCGCTGCACCCGATCCTCATCGAGGAAGCGTCGGAGATCTCCGCCGCCGCCGTCGATTTGAGCAAGCCGATGATGTCGTTTGTTAGCAACGTTGTGTGTAGGGCTGCGTTTGGGAAGAGATGTGACAAGGAGGAAAAACCCTTATTCGAACTTGCTCATGATGCGGAGGCTGTGCTTGCGGGATTCTACGTGGGGGATTACTTCCCTTGGCTGCGGTGGATCGACGATTTTTCCGGCGCGGCGGCGAAGCTGGAGAAGGTTTTTCGAGACATGGATTGTTTCTGCGAAGAACTGATTGAAGAGCACATGAATCCGAAGAGGGCGAGATCAATGGATGGAGATTTGATTGTTGTTTTGCTGAGGATGATGAGAGATGGAACGACGTCGTTTGATCTCACAATTGAACACATCAAAGCGATAATTGTGGTAAAAACTTTTTGATACTTTTGGCTCTTCTGATTTTTTCTTGTCTAAAAGTAACTTTTTTCTAAATCGAAGCTGGCGTGTTAGCTGAAAATGTGGCAAAAAAAAGACGATTTTAAGTAATAAATTCAATTTCGTTGGAGTGAAAATCAGAAAATATCATTGTTGATCGAAATCACAGAGTTTTATAATTGGAGGCAACAACGGGACTTCAACTGCTTTAGTGTGGGTGATGACAACGTTGATGAGTAAGCCTTCATTGATGAAGAAACTGCAGGGCGGATATACGGAAAGTGGCTGAAAACAAAGATCTCATTGACAAGCAAGACATAGAGAAACTTCCATATCTGAGGGCAGTTGTGAAAGAGACTCTGCGACTTTATCCACCCGGTCCACTTTTACTGCCAAGAGAGACGACCAATAAGTGCAGCATAAATGGTTATGAGATTGAAGGTGGGACCATGATGTATATCAATGCATGGGCTATTGCAAGAGACCCGACCAAGTGGGAAGACGCGGAAGAGTTCTTGCCCGAAAGATTCTTGGGGATGAAGACCATCGACGTGAGGGGTCAGAATCCGGAGGTGATCCCGTTTGGATTCGGTCGAAGAGTGTGCCCAGGGATTGGAATGGGAATGATCAAAATCGAACTTGCACTCGCGAATGTTGTGTACAAATTTGATTGGGAATTGCCTCCCGAAAGCAAGGAAGAAGATGTTGATTTCGTTGCTCGACCGGGATTTGTATTGCACAAGAAGAGTGCTCTTCGTCTTGTTCCAAAACTCGTGATATGAGACATGAACTTAGTTTTAATAAATTATAGTCGACTTCGATATGAAGAGACCAGACTATTTTTATTTTACTATTTCAGGATGCTTACTATAAAATTATCTAATAAAAGTAATTTTAATATTTCATATAACACAATTAAGATAATAATATGATCCTCATATTAAATCATAAATTTACTCATTGTTATGATTATCCTTTTATTTAGTGGGACAAAAGGAAGACTACAATGATATGGAAATGAATTAAATGATCGAAATCAATTTAGTTCAACCAAGCAGGGCCCAACCATAACCAGACACGTGGCATCTATCTAAGCTTTCCGGACTCCTAAACTCTTTATGAATTTTGATTTATGAAATCCTTTGGGTTCCGTCACAGCAAATGTTACTTCACATGATTTTTACACATCAGTCAACCCGAGAGATTCTAGAGAGAGAGAGAGAGAGAGAGAGAGAGACTGTGTGTGTGTTTCTCAGCCAGTCAAAGCTTTTGCGGAAAGCGACAGCTCTAACCTCTATGTAAGCTCATCCTTTTCCGGTTGTATTGTTTAAATCTCTTGTGCGCACTAGTTTGATTGGTTGATTGATTGATTGCGAGCTCTGTGTTGATCCACAGCTTGGTGATTTGGATGATCGGCAGCTGTAGGTATGTTTTCCTTTTACTTGCTTCGTGAAATGCTGCTATTCGCCTGCTTTGGGAGTCAATTTTTCTAGGAAAGGTGCTAATTATGGTGTTGCCGTGTGTGATTTTTGGGGGATGTGATGTGGTTATTGTTAGGGTTTGAAGCTGGAGCTGGATTTGTGAGGTTATCGATGCTTTGCGTTTAGAGGTATGGCTTCGGGTGGTGTAGCGGCTGATAAGCCGCAATGTGATGCGATGCTTGTGGATAAGCTCCCGGAGGAAATCAACGAGATGAAGATCGAAGATGAGAAGGTTGAAAAGGTTTGTTTTCTCATGTTGGATGCATTGGTGTTGATGTTTATATTGGTTGTGATTTTGGTTTTGGTTGCAGGAAATGGAAGCTGCTGTAGTAGATGGAAATGGAACTGAGACGGGGCACATAATTGTGACGACGATTGGGGGTAAAAATGGTCAGCCTAAGCAGGTATTATGTTGGAGTTTTTTGGTTTGAAGTTGGTGTTTCAGTTTAGGAAGTCTGGGTTACTTTGTAATAGTATATGCCGGTGATTTGAGATAAGTGAGGTAACTTAATCTTTCTAGGATTGGTTGTTTGTGGTTTTATTGCAACTGTAGCTATCTGCTTGGAAGTTTTTTTTCAAAGAACTATGATGAGCTTAAGATTTAGGTGGGCCTAGGAATCTTGTCTCGAGTATTCTGATTTGGAGTGATATAAAATGAAAAGGGACAGAGAAGTAGAAGAAGTTTTTTGCACGTGGAGGATCTTATGTTACCTTCCTACATTGTCTCAGATTGCACCTTTATGTGTTTTTGACAAACCAATGAAACCATGCAAGTGTATGATTCATTTGTCTGTATATTGTCATGTGATATGGAGCTTATTCAAATTATGAGCCTTATATGCTATACTACGGTCAGATGGTTTATCTTATGGAATCCTGATGTACGCATTATGTCCATGATGCTTGTGTTTCTGTTTATACATAACTAAATGGGTTGTGAAACACTCTTGCTCTTACTATGTCGGCTTTTTCTCTTGTCAAATGTAATGTAAATATCAGCTAAATCACTTTAAGGACTAATGATCTTCTGTAATTGTGCTATGAATGAAGACTGTGGCTGAATATTGGCCTTTTGTTTGGTGTTTTCCTTATTTTCTTGTAAAGTTTGTTTTATTAAAGTGATTAATGTTGTCTGATCTCTCTGTTACATCTCTTGTCAGACTATAAGTTATATGGCTGAGCGCATTGTAGGGCAGGGTTCTTTTGGAATTGTGTTCCAGGTAAGAATTTTTTCTTTTATGGGTTTTTTGTTACATAGTTTATGATGGTTTAGGAAAGTTCAGTTAGTGATGTTGAGTGGATTTAGTTTGATCCTTTGTTGAACTAAAAGGGTTGTAGATTCTACTAGAATAACGTGTTCCAATTATACATCATTGGTGCTGGTTTGATTATAAAGAGAAGATGTTAAGAGCTGTGCTTGTTAAATTGCAGGCCAAATGTCTTGAAGCAGGTGAAACAGTTGCAATCAAGAAAGTTTTGCAGGATAAGAGATACAAAAACCGTGAATTGCAAACAATGCGCCTTCTGGATCACCCAAATGTTGTATCTCTTAAGCACTGTTTCTTCTCAACCACTGACAAAGATGAACTCTACCTGAATTTAGTTCTCGAATATGTGCCGGAGACAGTCTATCGTGTGGGTAGACACTATAGCAAAGCTAACCAGCGGATGCCTATGATATACGTCAAGCTTTATACGTATCAGGTTAGCCAACTTTTTACTGCTCATGCCTTGATATAAACATTAGCTGCAGTCTCAAACTGTCTTATGAGTTCTATCGTCTCAGATTTTTAGAGCTTTGGCATATATTCATGGCATAGGAGTTTGCCACAGAGACATTAAACCTCAAAACCTTTTGGTACGCACTTATTTCCGTAAGTAATTAAACAAATTGAGATACTGTCATTTGACTACTTCAATCTACTGTTACAGGTCAATCCCCATACACATCAGCTCAAACTCTGTGATTTTGGAAGTGCAAAAGTTTTGGTATTTTGCTTCACTTGTAACTCTGATATTGTGACTGATGTTTCAATTATTTACCACATTGAACTACCAGTTTTGTTTGCGCTTTTCTTATTAAAATGTTGTCAGCATTGAACCAAAAAATTTCCTATTTTTGATGAATATTGATGTCTTTCATGTTTCCTTAACATGGGAGTATTCTTATCCACTGAAAAAAGCTTAAAGTATTCCATCACATGTATCAGGTGAAAGGCGAGCCAAATATATCATATATTTGTTCCCGGTACTATCGTGCACCTGAACTGATATTCGGGGCAACTGAATACACCAGCGCCATTGACATCTGGTCTGTTGGGTGTGTCCTTGCTGAACTTCTTCTTGGCCAGGTTCTTAATAAGCTAAACCATTTCTATTCTAAAGCATAGTCCCATATAACATATATTTATCTTATAATCTTCTCTCTGCACACTTTTTATTGTTTGGTAGCCGCTCTTTCCTGGTGAGAGTGGAGTTGACCAGCTTGTAGAAATTATCAAGGTAAGCATGCCTAATTACTTTAGACGAACACCTGGGGCACTCTGTTTTGCTTTCATCTGATTTCCTAATAACTAAATTCGGACTGACTTGGTTCTTGTATGGTTACATCTAGGTTCTTGGAACACCAACTCGCGAGGAAATAAAATGCATGAACCCAAATTATACGGAGTTCAAGTTTCCTCAAATTAAGGCTCATCCATGGCACAAGGTTGGACACCGTATCTGTTGATCACCATGCCTCCAATGCTTTAGCTCTTTATATGCTGAATCGCTGATTATACTTTTCTTTGTAGATTTTTCACAAAAGGACTCCCCCTGAAGCTGTGGATCTTGTATCTAGGCTGCTTCAGTACTCCCCAAACTTACGATACTCTGCTGTGAGTTCCATTCTTTTGATGCATCATGTCCGGCTTTTTTGTTTTTGTTGTTACTATGTGCTTTTAAGAGGACCGCACTTGTCTTAGCCACATGACAAGAACTTGTGTGACATAAACTGATATATCTTTGCACTTTTATTTTTTTCAAGTTGGAAGCTTGCATCCACCCGTTCTTTGATGAACTCCGCGATCCTAATACCCGGCTTCCTAATGGCCGTCCACTGCCTCCACTTTTTAACTTTAAGCCTGCAGGTCTTTCTCTCTCATCTATTGCGATCTCGCTTAATCCATGCTGAATTCTGTTTTCCTGACGCCGATTCTTGCATTTTCAGAGCTAAAGGGAGCATCGTTAGAGTTGCTGTCGAAACTGGTACCCGAGCATGCTAGGAAGCAGTTCCCCGCCGTAGCTTCTTAAGGTTTATTGATATGTTGAAAAAGACCCAATTTCTGTTGTGTAAGCTGACACTCCTTGCTAGTTATGTAACATCTCACCTTGTCTCATTATCCTCTACTCTAGGCCATATTTTGTTCTAGTTCCATTTCTTTTATTTCTTACCATCTCATGCAGTTCTTTTTTATTTTCAATTTATCCTATTGACTGAGAAATTGTGTGTTCATTTATGAGTGACATCTAACCTTGCCCTAATTGAAGTGAGAAGAATATCAATGAAGTGATGAGAGGGAGACAAGGCCATTGATGGAGTTTGTTGTTCTAACTATATTTGAATTGTTAAAAGAGAAGGTTGTAAGAACATGCAACATTTAAAAATACTCCTGTGAGTTTTATAATCATATGTAGTTAGGGAGTAAAACTTCAATATATGAAGAACACATAATTTTACAATTTCAAATGCACATTTTTTTTGTATACTTAAGTAACTATTGCTCAACTCTTTCGCGTGTTGCGTACCACCAATATGCTATGTTTAACATATTGCTAAGCATTGGTTGTGCGATAATTATTTTAATCAAAATTTGTATTTTTGAAAGCTAGCGTATGTAAAATACTACTCTCTTCGTCCCATAAAAGTTGAGTCGTATTCCTTTTTAGTCCGTCTCAACAAAGTTGAGTCATTTTCTTTTTTAAGAAAAGACAAAATATCTAATCATTCTTTTTTTTTTTTATCATTTACTATACTCTCTTATCTTTCCTACTTTTTTTCATCTTTCTTATTTATTTAATATAAATTTTTAACCTCCGTACCTAAAAGTTTTGTCTGAACTTTTATGGGACGAAGGGAGTATAATTGAATAGTAACATGCTTCTCCTCCAACCAATTAAAAACATCTTGTTGAAGTTAATTGCAAATGACAAAATGTCATTCATTACCTCTACTTTTCACCAATTTCAAGAAAAAATATGACGTATTAGTTGTAATTAAAAAAAAAAAGAATATAAAAATTTATATAGTTGGAAATTTCTTTCCAACTTCGACAAAATATCAATCACTTTTATACTACGTCAATCTCAAGAAAAACACTTGCCCACTTCTGAAAGTATAGAATTCATTATACTTGCACTCTCTTTCCACTTTCATTTCCTTCATTTTGAAGTGGTCAAACAATAAAGAGAGTGCATTTAAAGTTACACTAATACTATTTTAAGACGTGATATTATGTAGTATTGTTATGTGAGTTGAATTATTAAAAATAAATTAGAAAATAAAGTAAAATTTATGGAATGAAATATTGATTTTTTAGAAAATTAGTATCATTCTGAATGAGATGCCAAAAAAATGTACTACTAATTGTTATTTTAACTAAAAAGGATAATAAAATTAATCACTATCCAGCTAAGTAATCAAAACAAATTACTTGTACTATATAGAATTTAAAAATAAGATCTCATTCCTAAATTGTTCATGTTACTAATATTTATTGATTATTTATTTGCTTTGATTTGGCGCGTGAGTTTCAAATTATTTGAATACTAAAATCACACTTATTCTCTCTCTTTATCATATTTTCATGTTTATTTGTGATTTTATTCTTCCCCAAATCTCTGCGCTCAATTCTCTCACTCTTGGTTTTACAGGTGGTGCTTCTGTTCGATTAGGGCGATTTGCGATTCATTTCGTTTTCCTTTTAATTGTTTAATCGCATTGTAATTTTCGGCTGTTGTATTCGTTTTGAGCTGACCTGATTCCGTTTTGAATTACTCGCACAGAGTGATTTCTGTCATTTGGATTTCTGTTTGAAGAAGAGGAGTTAAGAGCTGGCGTAGGGCGTGCGGGATTGAAGCTGTACGGTGAGCTCACGGCTGAATTCCTCGTAAGTTTTCGGCCTCACACCGTTTTTCTTCTGTGGTGTTTGTTTCTGGCGAATTCCGATTGATTTTTGTGATGGAATTGAACATGCAAAATGTGAGATCGTTGAATTGGGTGATTTTCGTTCACTGGCGTCAGTGGTGTTATTCATTTAGGGGTTGCAATTTAGGGATCTATTGAGTATGAAGGAATTTTAGGGGTTCGAGTAAGCTTTGGCATAATGTTAATCTTTGTGTATATATTCTCTCCTGATTGCTCTTATTCATTGTTATTTTTGAAAACTTTTGTGTATAATCAAATATACTAGGTAGGAATTGTCAATTGTCTGTTTATAATTGATACTGTGTGGAGCTTTTGTCGTCTGAGTGCTTATTTGGATGCATAAGATTCAATGATTTGTTGAAATTGATGGGCTTACTTCAATTGAATGATATCGTGATTTTCGACTATTGTATTTGTTTTGAGCTGACCTGATTGTGTGTTTGTGTCAATCTTGTTTGTTGACTGTGTTTTTGAATTACCTGCACAGAAGGATTTCTGTCGTTTGGATATTTGTTTGAAGGAGAGGAGTTCAGAGTCGGCGCTGGGAGTTCAGGAGTGAAGTGGTTCAGTGAGCTCACGACTGAATTCCTTGTAAGTTTTTGGCCTCACACCGTTTTTCTTTTGTGGTGTTTGTTTCTGGCGCATTCTGATTGATTTTTGTGATGAAATTGACTATGCAAAATGTGAGATCGTTGAATTGGGTGATTTTCGGTCTGTGGCGTCAGTGGTGTTATTCATTAAGGGGTTACAATTTAGGGATCTGTTTGAGTATGAAGGATTTTTAGGTGATCGAGTAAGCTTTGGTATAATGTTCATCTTTGTGTATATGTTCTCTCCTGATTGCTTTTATTCATTTTTATTTTTCAAAACTTTTGTGTATAATCAAATACTAGGTAGGAATTGTAAATTGTCTGTTTATAATCGATACTGCGGGCAGTTTTTGTCTTCTGGGTGCTTATTTGAATGCATAAGATTCAATGCTTTGTTGAAATTGATGGGCTCACTTCAATTGAATGATATCATGATTTTCGACTATTGTATTTGTTTTGAGCTGACCTGATTGTGTGTTTGTGTCAATCTTGTTTGTTGACTGTGTTTTGGAATTTCCTGCACAGAGGGATTGCTGTCGTTTGGATTTTTGTTTGAAGTAGAGGAGTCCAGAGTTGGCGTTGGGAGTTCAGGAGTGAAGTGGTTCAGTGAGCTCACAACTGAATTCCTTGTAAGTTTTCAGCCTTTCTCCTTGTTTTCTTTTGCAATTTTTTTTTGGCGCATTGTGAATGACCATGTAATGGATTTACGATCATGCAAAAGGTGAGATTGTTGAATTGGGTGATTTCTGATCAGTGGTATTATTCCTTAAGGGGGTTATAACCTAAGGCTTTGTTGAGTTGAAGGATTTTCAGGGGTTCAAGGGAGGTTTGGTTTCTAATGTTCATGTTTGTGCACACATTCATCCTGCTTGCTTTTTATTCATTTTTATTTTTTTGAAATTTTTGTATATATAATCAAATATTGGCTTTGTAGGAATTGTCATTTGGCTATTTACACTTTATATTGTGGGAAGCTTTTGTCTTTTGAATACCTATTTAAATATATAAGAATCAATGCTTTTTTTCAAATTTTGATGTTCTTATTTCGGTTAATTGATATATTGAACAGGTTGAGAGTCTTTGTTGAAAAAATTTGGGGAGAATGGTACCTTTTTCTCCCTTTTCTTACATTTTTTACGCATAACTCTGAGATTTAGGTCCCTAATTTTTATGTTCAGGATGCAAATGTATCTGAAGGTAATTTTTCTGATATTGATTGGACATCTGATGACGAGTCAGAAACTAATGTGGAAGCAGTTGCATCGGCCAACCCAACTTGTACTGAAACTATTGTTGGCAACGAGGAGGTAAAGCTGCATTCCTGTATTAAACGCCAACTCTTACTGAAACTATTATTTACAGCTTGACCTCTGTTGTATTCACTTCTTGTTTTGTATGAAGGCAAGCTCATCAAATGCCGCCCGTTCCAAGATGATTGGTCATTTTGTTGGAATGGGGTTTGCAGAGAAATTGGTCTTAAAAGCCATTGATGAAAATGGTATTGACAATAGACTATTTTATAAAGTGACTAAGGTTTTTGAGATAATTGTCACTATCTGAAATTTTAATTGCCTGTCACGCAGGAGAAGGAGATCCTGACTCAATACTCAATTTGATCTTAACATTCTCGGTGAGTGATGTGCATATATTACTAACATGTGTCGTGGATTTATAATCAACTGCCATTCATTGGTTTATGTATAATTGGTTTTGCAGACTCTTGAAGAGTCCCCACCACAGCAGCTGAGCACAAATTCTGACCCATGCTCTTCTGGTAACAATGAGAACTTTCTCAATGATCTTTCAGATATGGAAAGCTGGTCCGAAGATGAACTTGAAGTACGTGAAGCTTTATTAGTCCTTTTAAACTCCACACTATATCCTTTTGCATGAGATAATATTTCAAGCAACTCTTAAGTGCATTTGTTATTTAGGTCTGTTGCATAACTTCTTTGGCTAGAACTTGTCATTTTTGGTTTCTTTCTTTTGCATATTATCATAATTTTATGTCTGAAATCAAAAGGCCATAAAGTGTGGTCTATTTTGTATACTTGCATTCAGCTATAATCATTAATATTTACTTATCAACATTTCTCATGATTTTGTGCCTTGTTTCTCCTCGCCATGTAGGACCGTTTGAAGGGAAATGATGGTTATAAATCAGAGAAGCACAAGATGTTGTTGTCGTTGGCAGCATCTGGATCATTGTCAGAGAGAGAGAGAAAATTGCTGGACTTAGCAGACATGGGATATGCTCTGGAAGATGCAGAACTTGCTTTGGAAAGATGTATGTACACAAATGTGCTACCTGTTTCTTTATTTTTGGGGTGCATTCTGTGATATTAATATGATTCTGTGTTCATTTCCTTTTTCTACTAAACCTTTTCTGAAATTTACTTTATTTTCCTGAATATTGTTCCTTAAGTTTGGGTGGTAATTATTGCTGATTTATGCACGTACCATGTCTTACAAGGGTCAGTTTTGAGAGTCTTATGAAGTCAGAAATTGCTTATGTGGTTTATATAGGATGGTAAATTTTATATGGTTTTAACCCCTATTTATTTGCTGCTACTGTTTAGGGCCAGAAGCCCCGGTTGATGATTTGATTGAGATCATAGGTGCTGCTCAAATGGCTAGAGAGGAGGATTGCTACTTGCCTGAAGACGATCTCAAGGTAAACTTCTTCATTTGGTTAATGTTTAAACCTATCAATCAGATCTTTGAGACTTGTGCTGAATATTTTTTTGCTATTTCCACAGCCAAAGCACATTCTTAGTGGAGGCAGCAAAAGCAAGAAGAGGAAACATTTTGAGATGAAGAAGAATGTGATTGAGGAGTCGATTCGCCTGCCAAATCCAATGATTGGATTTGGCGTTCCCTCCATGCAGCCGCCGGAGCGGGTTCATCGTTCCTTGCCACTAGAAGCAAGAGGCCCCCCATACTTCTACTATGAGAATGTCGCCCTTACACCGAAGGGTGTCTGGGATACCATCTCGCGCTTCCTCTATGACATTGAGCCAGAGTTCGTCGACTCGAAGTTTTTCTCGGCCTGCGCAAGAAAGAGGGGCTACATCCACAATCTGCCCATCGAGAACCGGTTTCCCCTCGTACCTCTTCCACCACTTACCATCCAGCAGGCTTTTCCTTTATCAAGAAGGTGGTGGCCTTCGTGGGATCCAAGAGACAAGATGAACTGCATCCAGACTGCTATAGCGAGTGCGAAGCTGACTGAGAGGATCCGCACTGCGCTGGAGAGGAGTGGAGAGGGTGACCCACCGGAAGCCATCCAACGCTATGTCATGGAGCAGTGTCGGAAGTGGAACTTGGTGTGGGTGGGGCGGAACAAAGTTGCCCCTCTGGAGCCAGATGAGGTGGAGATGCTCTTGGGGTTCCCAAAGAACCACACGAGAGGCGGTGGGATCAGCCGAACTGACCGATACAAGTCCCTGGGAAACTCTTTCCAGGTCAGCAATCTCGAAATCGATGCTTTCTAATTTATTTGGTTTGCTCTTTGATTTCTTATTCTTCATGTTTTGATAAATTCTTTTGGGTTCGAACATAGGTCGACACTGTGGCCTATCATTTGTCGGTGCTCAAAGACATGTTCCCTCATGGCGTCAATGTGTTGTCCCTCTTCTCCGGGATAGGTGGAGCAGAGGTTGCGCTCCATCGGCTTGGGATCAAACTGAAGAACGTCGTCTCCATCGAGAAATCCAAGGCGAACAGGGACATAGTGAGGAGTTGGTGGGAGCAAACCAACCAGACGGGTAGCCTGATCGATTTTGACGACGTGACATCGTTTGACGCTGCTAGGGTCGAGCAGATCATCGGTACCATCGGAAATTTTGATCTGGTGGTCGGAGGCAGCCCCTGCAACAATCTGGCAGGAAGCAACAGAGTTAGCAGAGATGGCCTTGAGGGGAAGGAGTCTTCTCTTTTTTATGATTATTTCCGTATATTAGATTTAGTCAAACTGTATAGGCAGGAAGAGGTCTGACTTTGATGTAAAATTTATTGGAACCTGAAGAATTTGCACCTTGCTAGGACTACAATTTATTTGGCCCTTTCTGATTAATGTGGTGAACAAATTAATTCATATTTCAATTTATTTAGCCCTTTTCTCTTCCCTAATATCTGACTACAGCTGGAGAATTTATATGGAAATCTCTAATAGTTGTAAATATACATATAATTGTGTTACACCTTGTATTGCTGAACTGAGTGATAGTGACAGCAAATTGCTTTAGTTTGTGATGATTTTTGCATATAAGGATACCCCATTTGATTGATTTATATGTACCTGACTTGGAAGGATTCTACAATTTGGAAGGAAACAACTATCATAGGAAAATATCATAGGAAAATATCATTTGAGCTTGGGATAAAATACCTAAAAATACTTGTTAAAGCACAATATTTGATCAAGATGTGATTGGATGATAAAAAATGTAATGTTCTACTTCTCTCCAATAATGGGAGTGATCAATTGCTAACTCATCATTTAATTGCTAATTACAGCTAATTTAAGGCCATAGAATTTTGGAAAACGTGTGGTCTACAATTTGCCACGTGTAATTTTCGTTTTTATTAATTAAATCGAAAAAGATTAAAAAAAAACCCTCCAAATTAGGGTTTTGGATAAAAATGTCAATATAGTAATTCGAAAATGTCAACACAATGCTTTTAAGAATGTTAACTCATTGCTTGTATTGACATTCTACATGTTTATATTGACACATTTTATATGGTATTTTGACATTTTCTGCTATATGGAAAAATTAAAATTTTTTGATTTTTTTTTTCAAATTTTGACGTCGGAACATATGCACGTAGGATATCGTTGGACTCCTTATAAAATTATCTTTAGTTTGATATGTGTTATATGAATTTAAAGTTTTGAGATTTCTTTTAAAAGTTAATTATAACTAATTTTGTGGTTAATTGACATTAATACCCCTATTGATATTTTTTGGAAATAATCCTATGGCCTTATTGACGTTTTTTGTTGATCGTATTAACATTTCGGGGTTGATGATCTAGGTCATTAATTTAAATATCTAATGACTATTATTTAATTGTAGTTAGCAATTAAGTGTTGAGTTAGCAATATAACACTCCCATCCAATAATAATATCTCAATATAATGAAATACGATTATTAAATGGCCCAATAACATTTTTTACAGGCCATAAATGCATAATAGTAAGTCAACAATCCCTACAACTTCCAAAATTTAATAAATCAGCAATTCAATAATAGTAAACGCAAATATCTAATCCTATATAATAAGTAGCTAAATAAGTTAAATGACTATTATAATAATTTTCATGAAAATATAGTTGCGAGTTCACAAATTAACAACTAGTTCATATGCCACACACGTTTTAATAAATGTAGAATTAGCAATGAATTTTTTTAAAAAATGATAAATACACTAATCTACTATACATATATAAAATTTTGAAAAATGAATGTCGATGAATATATTAAAATAATACTACTATATTTTAAGGTACATAATGCCATAATGGAATATTCCAAAGTAACCCGTTTCTAAAATATTTGACTCAGAAAATAAGTGACAGTAAAACATTTGCCCATCATTTCTCTTTCTTCACTCTTCAGTCTCCACTTTCTCTGAAGCATTCTCACTCTCTCTCTCTAACCATAGCTGCAGAAGCTCAGAAATGTTGGTCGCGTTTTAGAGAGAGAGAGAAGCTGCTGCAATCCTTGGAAATCCACCTGCAGCGAGAGCATTTTCATTTTGCGCTTTGTCCTGTTCTCATTTTCTGAAACGACGGAGTAAGCTGCCATTGCCGCCCTTTGCCCTGAATCTCTCGTATAGACTTCTCGTTTTTTTGCTCACCTTAATCTGAGTGTAATGCTTGATTTGTGCTTTGCGTGTTTTATTTGGCGATTGCATTTGTTCACATTTCTGATTTTTTAGGGTTTAAGCTTTGAACATTGAATGCGGGTTTTTTTTCACGCTATTCCTCTCTGTTTATGAGGTCATTGGAATGGAATTCATTTCTTATCTGCTTTATGTAAGTGTGGCAGCTTCAGGAGTTGGAAATTTTGAATTTGTAAGGCGTTGATGTTAATGCATGCAGGTTTGGGTAAGAGAAGGGTTAATTATTGTCGATTTGTAGTGAATTTTCTTTATGGGGATACTATTTTGCAAAATCTCCCAAGTGTATGTGTGTTGTTTAGTTGTTTATGAGTTTGTCTCTACAAAGTGAAGAGTTTGTAACTAGTAATGCTGTATTTTGTATGATTATGTGTATATATTTCGCCCTTTACTCGGTTAGCTACTTGCGTTCCTTTGTGGGTTTTATTGTCATGTGGCTTGAAACTACTGGTTTAAAGTCAATACTGCTGTCATCGTAGGGTTTACGTGTTATTGGATTAGTTGCAGGGTACGTCGAGTGAAGCTTTGATATGGCTGGTGTACGGTATGCACCAGAAGACCCTTCACTTCCAAAGCCATGGAAAGGACTGGTTGATGGTAATACTGGAAATCTATACTTCTGGAACCCCGTGACCAATGTTACCCAGTATGAGAAACCTGTTGCCTCCCCTGTTGTGAGCTCGGCAGTTGATAGTGATGCTTTGGGTTCATCTGCTCAAAAGGACTCACAGTGCCGTGATGAAGGCAGAAACGACAATGCTGGCTCAGTGAAGCCTGCTTCTGATCCAGGAGCTGATGAGGTGCTTCAAGTTTTTCTCTGATATATATATATATATATATAGAGATGCATATTCTATCACCTGCAGTGTTTAGTACTAGTAATTTAGTACCGTTTCTTCACATTTTTAAGCATATGATTTAACCGATAATGCTTGATTCATGTGTATTATGTAATGGCCTCACAGTGTATAGTTCCATTTATTTGCTACTATGTGTTAGTCTGCCAGAAACAAACCAGATCATACGCCGAGCGATCAGAATGTGGCAAAAAGTGAGGTGCATAAACCTATTGAATCTAAAGGTGCAGAAACTGGGTTGTCTGTAGAGGAATATTGTCGTCGTCATGAAATTACTGTAACTGTAAGCATTCTTTTATTTTGTTTATGTAATATTTGAATACTCAATTTTTAAAGAAGTGGCTTTGTTCATCTTTGGTTTCTAGTTACTTTGTACTCAGTCTATTTTAAGGATTGATCTGGTATTCCTCATTTCTCTTTGTGGTTATTTCCCTATGCAATTATCTTTTGTTTATCTAGTTCTGATTTGTTATATGTTAACTTATTTTTCAATATACCTGAATTTATTTATTGTATTCAATTGTACAGGGAGGAAATGTGCCCCGACCATTCATCTCATTTCAATCCACTGGTTTTCCCTCAGAGATTTTAAGAGAGGTATGGGCACCACTCTTATCTCAAGAGTTTCTAATGAATCAGAACTGTGTATCAAATAGTTTTTTGATATGATCATGTGCAACTAGAGATCCATTGAGGAGTTAGAGAACTAATGATTACACTTTTTTCCATTTAAACTTTCTGTTGCAGGTGCGATATTTGCTCCAGGAGGAGCCAAATGTCGTACACTGTCACACTCCTCTTGGGACTTTTATTCGAGTGCTCTTATAGGTCCTTCAATTCACGTGAAGGGCTTCGTAAGTCGCTCTGAGGAATTACATTCTTGGTGATTTACAAGTTATAACCTGGCCTTTGGTCAGAAGAGAAGAATCACACTCACTCTTGATTCAGCAAATATTGCCTGATTTCACTAGAGGGTGCTTCTTCTTCTTTCCTTGGAAAGTTGGATAAGTCTTGACTAGCCACTTCTCTTTGGAACAGTAGTGCAATATCTGGAACAATAGTGCATTACCTCTGCTCGTAGAGATCCTGGAGATTTTTTCTCATTTTGTTTTTGTTTCTACTCTGCCCCCTTATCTCTGCCTCTCGCTCTCTCTCTCTCCCACCACAAATCCCAGGCACAACAAGCAGGTTTTTCTGCTCCAACTCCAATTCAGGCGCAATCATGGCCAATTGCTATTCAAGGTCGTGATATAGTAGCCATTGCCAAGACAGGATCTGGGAAGACTTTGGGTTACTTAATTCCTGGATTTATTCATCTGAAAGAAAAGCGCAATAATCCTAAAATGGGTCCAACTATTTTGGTGCTATCGCCAACAAGAGAGTTGGCAACGCAGATACAAGATGAAGCAGTGAAGTTTGGGAAATCATCTAGAATATCTTGCACGGTATGACTTATCCTGGCTATGTTAAAGTAGTACATTATTTCTTGTATTCTACTTTTGCATATCTCTTTAGAAGTCATATCCTTTTGACATTGACAGAGGACTTTCTGTTGGCATTATATTCTGTTTTCCTTTTGGTTTTTCTTCATTGATTGTATATGTGGATGTTGTGATTTTTCCTCATTTATCTGCTTCATGCTGAATCAGCTGCCATTTCTTTATTTAATATCAGTGTCTATATGGGGGTGCACCAAAAGGGCCTCAGATTAAAGACTTAGACAGAGGTGTTGATATTGTGGTGGCTACGCCTGGTCGACTGAATGATCTTTTGGAGATGAAACGAGTTTATCTCCATCAAATTTCATATTTGGTGTTGGATGAGGCAGACAGAATGCTAGATATGGGCTTTGAACCCCAAATAAGGAAAATTGTGAAGGAGGTGCCTCCACGTAGGCAAACCTTGATGTACACAGCAACATGGCCAAAGGAGGTGCGAAAAATTGCTGCTGATCTACTGGCGAACCCTGTTCAGGTTAACATTGGAAATTCTGATGAGCTTGTTGCCAACAAGTCAATAACCCAGGTAAAGTTTAATTTCTTATTGTAGTTTTGTTTTCTTAAATACACAGTATAGTTCACTCCTGTTTGGCTGCATATGAGGTTTAATCAATTCTGAATTAACTTGATTTTTGTCTTAATGTAACAGCATATTGAAGTTATATCACAAATGGATAAGCGTCGTCGTTTGGAACAGATATTAAGGTCTCAACAACCAGGATCAAAGATAATTATCTTTTGCTCTACTAAGAAAATGTGCGATATTCTTGCTGAAAACCTATATAGGCAATTTGGAGCTGCTGCTATTCACGGTGACAAATGTCAGGGTGAAAGGGATCATGTGCTGAATGAATTTCGCACTGGAAAGGCCCCAGTGCTTGTAGCCACTGACGTTGCTGCTCGTGGATTGGACGTTAAGGATATTAGGTTGGTAGCTGTTAAATTGATAATTAGGCCTAAATCAGTCGTTAGGATATACTTCAACACATGCATCAATCCTGATATAAGAGCCCCACTGGAAATGTTTACCTTCTGTACATCATAGTGTTTTGTTTACTTATCTGCATTCGATTTTGTTAGTTCTGGAAGAAAAACCGTCCGTTGCACTCGTATTAGTCTGATGATCAGGCACCATTTTGTGTGTATTTTATTTGTGATTCATCTGATGTAATGTAATTCTCACTTTTATTACAGGGTTGTAGTAAACTACGACTTCCCAACGGGAGTTGAGGATTATGTACACAGAATTGGAAGAACCGGTCGGGCAGGTGCCACTGGAGAGGCTTACACTTTTTTCGGTGATCAGGATGCAAGACATGCTTCCGATCTTGTCAAAATTCTGGAAGGAGCGAATCAAAATGTCCCTGCTGAACTTCGTGAAATGGCATCACGTGGTGGTGGGATGGGAAGAGGAAGGCGCCAGTGGGGCTCTGGCTCTTCCGGACGCGATGTCGGATTCAGTGGACGTAATGATTCTTCCTATGGTGGACGTAATGATTCTCCCTACGGTGGAAGGGGCAGCAGCGGAGGAAGGGGAAGTTGGGGAGCACCATCATCTCCTGATAGACAGGACAAGTATATGTTCTTTACTTTTTTTTTTGATGGATTATTGATTATCTGAAGCATATATGTGGCACTCAATTCAACATCGTCTTCGTATTCTCGCAGGTATGGTTCTGGATCATTTGGTCATGACTCAAACGCTACTGGAAGCTTTCATCAGAAGAGCTTTCACGAGAGCATGATGGCTGCTTCCTATAACAAAGATAGAAGCCGAAGCAGAAGCCCCAACCGGAATTCGGACTGGGCTAATCAGAACTCCAGCGCAGAGAAATTTGGTGGGGGCGCCACCAGCCAGCGCAGTTTTCATGAAACTATGATGGCAGCGGCTCAATCAATTAAATCTGATGCTGCAGCCATGCAATCAGGAAATGGACTTGACCACGGACATAACACTGACCACAAAGAGGATGGCAACGATGCACCAACCGAACCATCGAGGGAAGATCAACCTGTTTGGGCCTGACCCGACATGCCTAGGTACTCTTGCGTTTTGTTAATATGGAACGCGTTTCATGGTCGAACCCCTGATATGCCCCGTAAACTTTTCTAGGGTGGGCAAATTTTTGCTGTACATGTTTTGGTGCACAACTTAACATTGTCTTAGAAAGTCTCTTTTGTTGCTCCACATGATCTAATGATGCTATTTTGTCACTGATAGTATGTTTCGTATCCATGTGCACTTTGGATTGTGTTATCCTTAAAAGAATATCGAAGCCCGGTTGGAATGCACTGTGTTAAACCTGTTCTTGCAGTTTATTTATGCTCTGATTCATCATATCTGATATCTATAAATGCATGTCAAAATTAAAATTACTCCCTCCATCCTGCCTCAAGTGATGGAATTCTTTTGGGCACGGGATTTAAGAATCAAGATGACTCAAGAGCAAGAGGCTTACTTGGTTTGGCATTAAACCTATGTCCATGGTAGAAGGGAAGAACTTTTATTCAATGTACAAACAAGATTACAAGAATCTACACTCCAAGACCTAATTCCAAGCTACTTAATCCCACTCTAGTATACCCGATCGAATATAAAGTAAAACTTGATCGGCTTTACAGGCTTGACGACAAACACTCACAACAATCGAACCACAAATTAGGCCAGACTTGTACTATTCATATAGACAAAAGGCAAAATCAACAAAAGTCTGCCTGCCATGTGGCCCATGGCTGTCGGCATGCACCCTCACTCACCACCGCCATTCCCTCAGCCGTGCCAAGAAAGTACACCATTTTGCGTGCCCTAACGACATTTCAAAACCCATTGGTATGATTTATCCAAGAATAACAACTCTTATAAAATCTTATATACCTCTCAAGTATTAGGAATTTCAGATACAAAACTATTAGCAGCCAACCTTGATCTAAAATCTCATTTTTTACAACAAAAAGATGTTCAAATTCACACTAATCTCACTCAAAATTGTGCAACTTCTTGATTCACAAATAAAACTTGTATATTACATGTTCAAAGATATGATTCTCTTTCAGTATTCAG
The DNA here is from genome assembly GCF_023119035.1 of Salvia hispanica. Classification (NCBI taxonomy): domain Eukaryota; kingdom Viridiplantae; phylum Streptophyta; class Magnoliopsida; order Lamiales; family Lamiaceae; genus Salvia; species Salvia hispanica. The sequence goes on along the minus strand of NC_062967.1, from coordinate 35,057,014 downwards.
CAGCTACAAAATCCATTGCATTTCTCTCCATTGATCATGAGTTTCATCCTGTGAATAAAACAGATGCACTCTTTATCAGCTCCATCCAACTGCAGCCCCCACTCTTCTTGATCCCCTTCCGGCTCATCACGTCTCTCGTCTTCATCGCATCGACCCATCGTCCTCCCGAGGCATAGCTATTCGACAGCAGGACATACTCCCCAGGCTTCGCCTCCGCAACCTCCGAGAGCCTCTCAGACCACGCGTTTGCCTCAGGTTGGCACGACATGCTCGCTATGAACTCCTCCGCCTCACGCAGACGCCCTGCTCGGGACAGCATGTCCACCACGCACGTGTAGTGCCTCGGATTTCGGCCTGATTCCATAGACCTTCTCCATTGAGTCGAAGTAAGCAAGCCCTTTTTCGACTAGACCACAATGAGAGCAAGCAAACAACAGTGACAGAAATATGAGCTCATATATAAATTCTCTTTTTCCTCTACTACCTCGTTTGCAGGCCAATGTTTATCAAATGGACATTTTTGTTATAAAAAAGGTACTTATTATTACTAATACATTTTTTGTTAAAACTTACAAAATATGTACATTAAATTCTAAAAATGTGTACTAGCCCAATTTACGTAATCAACTTCCTATATTCAAATAGGCAAATTCAGTTTTATTTGTGGTTCCATGGAAAATGTTTGGCAATATTTTTTAGATCTTAAACCTATAAATTGCCACCACCGGCGCAGCCGTTGATTCACTCCACCGCGCCATTCTCCCTCTTCTCCTGCTTCTTCTCCGTCCCTCCTCTTTTGCAGTCCAATGTTCATCAAATGCAAAAAAGATTAAAAACAAATTACATAGAAACACAATGCTTTCTCTTAAAAATTACAACTCTAATAAAAAACGAGAAGGTCTAATTGCTCTCCATATAGATCCTCACGTTCTTCTACTATCTTTTTCGCTGACACCACAGCTGCTTCACTGCAACATCTCAACGAAATCAATTTCAGCGTTGCTATTTCCCCAACTTCAGATGGAATTTCCTCGAGTTCGGATAAATAATTGAGACTAAGCTTCTCGAGAAGTGGAAAGTGGGAGCTGTCTGACACAATCCAATTTTCTAGACCTTTACAATTAAGCAACTGTAGAAACTTGAGCTTCTGGAACTGGCCTTCAATTGTTTCCCACTTGCTGGTTCTGAAAACACCATATCTTAATACGAGCTTCTCAAGAAGAGGTAACGAACCGATTTTAGGCAATATGTCTTCCAACTTCAGGTTATTAACATCCAACTTCTTGATAGAGTTGGGGAAATTAATTCTCAGCAAAAAGCCACCACTTTGACGAAATGTGTAGAAGTTTAAGCTTTCCAATTTACTGAAGCATTGAAGATAGCTTAGACAGTTTTGTCCCACCATTTGTTCCGAAGTGTATGCTAAATGCAATTTCTTCACATTCGGAATTCTTTTAACCACCTTCTCATTCAAAAACAAATCCCTACCTCCTTTGAGTGTTTGCAGATTCTCCATAATGACAATGTCACAATCATCACTAGGAGGATTCGCAGAATACAATCGTTCACCGCAAATTCAAGATGCCGAAGTTGATGCAGTTTCCAAATTTCATTTGGTACATGTAGATCGTTCCCAAAAGATGAATCAATAATCAATGTCAGTAGATTCCAAAGTAGATCAATTGAACTAGAGAATTTGGACTCCTCATGAACACGGATAGCAAGGTACCGTGAGTTCACCAATTCAAACACTTTTTCTAGGAAATAACAATCAGAATCACGTGCCATGAATGTCCTCAACAATCTAAGATCGTGAGACAGAAGAACTTTCTCATCCTCACTTGTTGTTTCGTCATACTCACATATTATTGGAACGACTATGTGACAAAGATCCTAACAACCCTGCAGTTTTAAGAACGACTCGACGTTCGCTAATACTGGCTGGAGGATCTTCGCTTATGGCATGGTAAAATCTTTCCTTTTTAGCTTCTTTTAAGCACAAATCTCTCAACAAATCATGAATTTTACAAAACTTAATATTTCCAATAGACCCCAATTCATCAACTAAAACGAGATTTCGATCAACCAATTCCTTAAAATACTCTCGTGCAAGTGTTTCCAAACATTTTCCTCTCCTTGGTTTTAAAAATCCTTCAGAAACCCATAACTTCTCAAGCATTGATACACGGATACGGTAATCTTCCTTAAAAACACCCATATACAAAAAGCATGGCTTTAAATAGTTCGGCAAATAGATATAGCTCATCCTCAATATTTTCAAGCAAAATCCATCGTTATTGTTAATAACAATTGAACTTAAATTTTTCTCTATACGCTTCCAACATTCTTTTGTGTGCTCAGATTTTGCCAAAAGACCTCCTATTGTAGCAATTGATAAAGGAAGTCCTTTACAATTTGCTACAATATTCTTTCCAATATTCTCCAACTCAATTGGACAACTTTCTTTCCCGAACACTGTCTTACAAAATAAATCCCAACTACTAGCCTCATCTAGAAATTTCATGCCAATTATATAAGACTCGTTCAACCGAGAACTCAAGTCAGACAGCCTAGTTGTTACGATTATTCGACTCCCATTTTGGTTATCAGGAAAGAAATTTTTTATCTTCACCCACACCTCTATGCTCCACATATCATCTATTATTACGAGATACCTCCTACCGAACAAAAACTGGTATAATTTTTGTCCCAGCTCATTCTCACTCATATCACTACTTGAACCTTCACTTGCTCGAAAAAGAACTTCTCTAAGTGTTTCTCTAACATTATAAGTTTGAGAGATTGTAGTCCAAGCACGAATATCAAAATGCTCCTTAACAAGTGCATTCTCAAATAGATTCATGGCAAGAGTGGTCTTACCAATGCCACCCATCCCCGTGATGGGGATGATCTGGCGATTTAGTTGATCTCCGGTGAGCTTATCCAGAACTTCAAGAAACACTTCGTCAGAGCCCACGTTCATGTTTTCTTTCACAGTGGAAGAAGATGGCGTTAAGGCAGCAACGGGCTTCTGCTTGGTCTGAGGTTCAACTGCAATGCCCTTCACCTCTTTGTTGATCAGATCCATTTCTTCTATCACTTTATGTAGATTGTGATAGAAGTCATGATCTGCAACGATTGTGGATCCACTGTGAATTTGATTAACAATATGGAATTCGATAACATCCTCAGCCGCGTAAACTGCATCAGCAATGCGACGCTCCAATGGATCAGCTTCGTGGCTATCAGCAAAAGGGGAAATATAGCCATCAAGAAACTCCTGCAAGAAGGTAATGTTTTGAGTGAGAGATTGAACTTGTTTTTCGTCGGTAGAAATTGGAGGAGAAGGATGTTTCTCGAGGGTATCTAGGATCTGCATAAGAGAAACTAGAGCTGCGTAAGCCGCCATGATTAAAACTCTCTTTGAATGCACACACAGAATGACAATGATAATGCCAGAAATGTAAGTTAAAGAGTTTATACACAGAACTTCAAAGTCAATGTTGGCTATTGTGATTCACCTAACATTTTAAAATATCAATATATTTATAATATTGTAATATTGTGATTCACCTAATGTGGAGCCCTAAATGAGTCTGATTCACCTAACACTTTTACATGTCAATATATTAATGTGTCATACTCCCTCCTTCCCACCGCCGCAAGTGAATGATTTTTTTTTTCCGCAAATAACAACATATTTTTCTCTCTCTTACTTTATACCATCTTTGTCATTAATTTTCTGTTTTAACTTTCCTACTTTTTCATCTCTCACTTTATTATCCCCACTTAACTCAATAAATATCATTTTTCTTAAATTTCGTCTCCAAAAGAAATCAATTACTTAGGGTGGGACGAATGAAGTATCAGTTTTTCAAATTACCAGATTGGGCTTCGTCATGTCACTTGGACCGGCAGTCCACGCAGGTGGCCCATCCACCGCCAGTCCCTCGGCCATGCTTCCAGATTTCGCGGTACATATCTAAGAGCGCGGTGTCACACTGAAAGCCAAGTTTGAGAGCCTTCATGTGGCATACTTGCCTCTCTCCAACGAGGCCAAGCTCGAGTAAGCTCTTAATATGCTCGAGAAAGAGGACTTACTCGGTTGCTCTCCTCACAAGATCATCCGCTGGAACACTTCAAACGCCTCATCAAAATCCTCCACACCTAAATGGCCAGCTATCAACGAGTTCCAAGACACGTTATTCCTCTGAGGCATGCAGTTAAACACCTCCATAGCTTCTGAAATCATGCCATTCGAACTGTAACCAGACACCATCGAGTTCCAACACTCAACATTCTTGTGTGGAAGTGCATCAAACACCAAAGCCCATCTTCACTACTCCCACATTTACAATACAAGTCGATAAGCGAGCAACCAATAAAAACATTCATATCCACACCACTCTTCAACGTAAGTCCGTGAATGCTCCTTCCACCTTGCAAAGCCTTTAAGCTTGCCAATGCACTGATCACACTGAATAGCAAGAGATATTCGGTTTGAAGCCACAACGAACCATCTCCTCGAACAGCCTTGCCGCCTCCTCCCAGTCCCCACTCTGGCTCAATCTTGCTATCGTTGCACTCCATGTAACCTCATTCCTCTCCGGCATCTCATGAAACACACGTCGTGCCTCTCCCATTTCGCTCATCTCAACGTACATGCCCAGCATCGTCGTCCACGAAACAACATCCTTCCCTGCCACCATATCAAACGTCTTCCTCGCAAATTCAATGTGTCCCAACCTCAGAAAAAAGGTAACCAGAGAATTCAACACACACATTTCCCTCAAAACCAAGCGTCACAATTAACCCCAAAACACTCATCCCCAATCCAAAATCCCCCAATTTGACACAACCCTTCACCACAGAAGTAAAAGAAACATCATTAGGCAAAACATTAACTATAATCATTTCCTTAAACATCACCATTCCGCGAAAACTCAGCCGATTACAAACAAGCTCGCTAATCACTGAAGTCCACGGAAACACATCCTAAAACGATTCCTTTTAAAGTAATCCATCGTTTCCTCCACCTTCCCCTGCTTCAAAATCCACAAATCTGTTAAGTCCAAGAAACCTCATTTCTCTCAGGATTTTCGTCGAACAGCTGGCACGCATTGGAGATTGGCGGCGATTAAAAAGTTGTGGACGACTAAATTGAAGCTGTGAAACTCCTTCAGCATCTGATTGATCTCGTTCGATTTCCTCGAGTCTAAATACATGATTAGTCCAATTTGCAGTGGGAGGAGAGCCTAATTTTGATTAATTGGCAGCGGAGGGCGTTTCCATGGTTGATTAGCCTCTCGTCTGTGCAGATTTCTAGCAGAGAAACTGTTCAATATTGGTATCATATATTCATTCATCTTATTTCAATTGTGAAGGGGACTTATTAGAAATGAGCCACTCACCCCTTAAAAGGCCTCTTAAGGGGAGGGTTATCCACACTTATATAGATTGGATTGGATCATCACCAAGTCGATGTGAGGACAGAATTGAGAGAATTTAACACGCCCCCTCACGTGTGGGCCGGAAAGGACATCGGTCTTCCATCACGTGGGTAGGCAATGCAAGAGATAAGAGAGAACCATCATCGATGTGGGCCGGAAAGGACATCGGTCTTCCACTCGTGAGGTAGATAAGAAATAAAGAGAAATCCATCATCGACTTGGGCCCGCTCTGATACCATATTAGAAATGAGTCACTCACCCCTTAAAAGGCCTTTTAAGGGGGAGGGTTATCCACACTTATATAGATTAGATTGGATCATCACCAAGTCGATGTGGGACAGAATTGGGAGAATTTAACAGGACTACACGCCTAAATAGGCTTAGGGTTAATTACATATACCCTAGCTACAAATTAGGAAAAAGAATAATTACAATCAATTACAAATCAATTCCCTAATTTCTGCATATCTTCTTGATTTATTTCCAACACTCCCCTTCAAATTAAACAATGGGATCACCCATTTTTAACTTTCTCAATATTCCATGGAAACTTCTGGAATCCACTGCTTTAGTGAGAATATGATCTTCTAACCGAACAAAGGGAAGGTCTATCACTTTTGCTTCTATGTTCTCCTTGATGAAGTGGCGGTCTACTTCAACATATTTTGTTCAGTCGTGTTGCACTGGATTTTCAGATATACTGATCGTCGCCTTGTTGTCACAAAAGAGTCTGCAAGGCTCCTTAGACATCAATCCAAGTTCTGTCATCAACTTCTTCAGCCAGAGGATTTCGGTCAACCTACTCTTAATTCCACGAAACTCCGCTTCGGCACTCGACAAAGCTACCACCTTTTGTTTCTTACTCCGCCAAGTTACAAGATTTCCCCCCACAAAGGTGAAATATTCTGCAGTCGACTTCCGATCATTTGGGTTTCCATCCCAATCTGCATCAGTGAACCCAAGCACCTCCAAGTTCCCATGATTCTCGAACAAAACTCCATGCCCGGAGTCCCCTTTAGATACCGCACAATTCTCAATGCCGCTTCGCAGTGATCGACTTGAGGCTTATGCATGAATTGACTAACTACTCCCAGGCAATGCCTGGCCTAGTATGAGAAAGGTAGATAAGCTTACCCACGAGCCGTTGGTATCTAGTCTGGAGTGTCAGTTCAGCTCCTTCTGTCAGTCGAAGGTCGTGATTCTGCACCATTGGGGTCTTAGTCAGCATTCCAATTTCCGCCAAGAGATCCAAAACATTCTTCCTCTGACTTATAAATATCCCCTTCTTGGACCGCATTACTTCAATTCCCAGAAAATACTTTAGGAGACCTAAGTCTTTCATCTCAAACTCGGTAAAAAGGTTCTTCCTCAGCTGACTTATTTCCTCTTCATCATCCCCATTAAGGATCATATCATCGACATACATGATCAGACATGTGATCTTTCCTCATCTCTTCTTGAGAAATAGGGTGTGATCTGAATTACTCTGCTTGTATCCGTATTTCTTCATTACCTCAGTAAATCATCCAAACCATATGCCCTTGGTGATTGCTTCAAACCATAGAGCATCTTTTTGAGTTTACAAACCTCTCCATCAAACCCGGGTGGGGCCTACATATAGATTGGTTTGGTAAGCTCGCCATGTAGGAAGGCGTTAGTCACATCAAACTGATGTAGTGGCCAATTCTTCATTGCAGCGATAGAGAATAGCACGCGGATAGTGCTCATCTTCGCCACTGGTGGAAGGTCTCTGCATAATCAACTCCATAAGTTTGCGTGTAACCTTTTGCTACCAACCTTGCTTTATAGCGTTCAATCGATCCATCTGGTCTTCTCTTGATTGTGAACACCCAACGACATCCCACTAATCTCGATCCCTTGGGTCTAAGACATACTTCCCACGTCTTGTTTTTCATTAGTGCCTTCATCTCTACCATCATTGCCTCCCTCCAATGTGGAATTCCCATTGTTTCCTCGGCAGTTCTAGGGAGCTCTTCTTCATCATATAGGGAAGCCGAGAATGCCCTCGCCATCTCTGTCAAATTAGCTTTAGCCAATTTGCCACTGAATATCTACTCCTCTTCGGGACACGCTCTTAACTGTATCTCTTTGGTGGAATACCCCTTGTGCTCTAATTTGGGAGTATAAATTGCCCAGTATCCCCGTCTATCACAACATTCTCCTCCGGTTCTGTGGCAGAGTCATTACGAACAATTGTACTATTGATGATGGTTTCAGGAATTACCTCAGATATCACTAGAGGAGGACTATCAGGCGAAGACGATTGAGGAGGCTCTGCTGCCGACAACACAGGCTCGGCAGTACTAGTCTCTGTTGGTTCCACGGCAGAGTTGCTTGGTAGTGGCATAAACCAACTTAGGGGTCCACTCGACCTATCGACAGTTCTACTATCCCCCTGACCACTAAGGCTGGTATAATAATATTCGCACTCCAAAAAATTACAATTCATAGTAGTTATTATCTTCCTAGATGAAGGATCAAAGCACCGATAACCCTTTTGGTTGATTCCATACCCCAAAAAAATACATTTTATTGCGCAAGCGAAAATTTTGTTCTTTCGGGTTTAGGAACATGAACATACACAGAACACCCAAAGACTTTAAGTGGTAGTGTAAGAGGTTCGGGTACTTTGGCTAGAAAAGATAAAAGTTGGAGCGGAGTTTTCATACTCAATATTTTTGTAGGGAGACGATTTACCAAATAAACCGATGTAGCAATAGCCCCGGGCCATAAAAATTTTGGGATTTTTGAGTAAAAAATAGGGCACGAGTGATTTCTAAAATGATCCTATTTTTTCTTTCAGCAACTCCATTTTGTTCGGGGGAATAAGGACACGAGGTTTGATGAACTAACAATTTATCTTTGAAAAAATTTGACATTTCTCGATTGACAACTCCCTCCCATTGTCAATCCTAAGCACCTTGATTTGTGTCTGAAACTGAGTTTGGATTAATTTGTAAAACAAGACAAATTTTTCATAAACTTCGGACTTATTTTTCAAAAAATATACCCATGTCATCCTTGAACAATCATCCACAAAAAGTAAGAAATATTTAAAACCATGATCACCAATAACGGGTGCAGGCCCCCAAACATCAGCATGTACCAAAGAAAAAATATTCTTAACACGAGTTTCAGTAGACCTAAAAGATTGTATGTGGCTTTTCGCCAAATCACAAGATTTGCAATCAATATCCTTTAGATGATAAAAATGAGGAAAAAGTAACTTAAAATAACCATGAGATGGGTGACCATAACGTCTATGCAACAACCAAGCTTCTCGAGTCGCAGATCCGTGAGCTAGCATTGCGGCACTGCCTTGGTGAGCCATCTCATCAACATAGTAGAGGCCTTGACGCTCAGTGCCACGCCCAATTATCCTCCTCGTCCTGATATCATGTAATACACAGAAATTAGGATGCATTAATAGTGTACAATTTAATTCCTTCGTCACGTGGTTAATTGCCATCAACTTATGTGACTGTTTGGGAACATAGAGACAATTCGACAATTTTAATGTAGGCGAGACCTCAACTGTCCCACTTCCCTCTACTGATGTTAATTCCCCATCTGCAGTATGTATCTGACTTTTCATAGTATCACTAAAATTTACAAAATCACTTTTATCATGTGTCATCGTATCTGTTGCCCACAATCAATAATCCACCCTTTCTCCTAATCACTAGGTCTGTGTTGTACAATACAAGCAATAGGTAATTTGTGCATAATTTCAAAACTATTGGGACTAACAAACATATTATCACATGATATGGGGTCATTTTTCAAATTAGGAAGAGTATAAGGTCCAAATTGTAAGATATGGGGTATATACTGCAATTTTCAAAATTTAGAGGGACTAGGTAATAAAGTATAAATTGTGTTGGGTTGTGTAAACCCTAGCCCATTACCTCCTTCACCCGAAGCGGCGCCGCCGCTCCCTCCACCGTTTCTGCTGGTAAATGTAGCCTTCCCCGTCTGCCACCGCCACCGCCGTGAGGGGTTTCTCCGTCAGCGCTCCTCCCTCGGGCACTGGCGGCTGTTCCACTCTCCTCAATTCCGATGGCTAATTTCGCCTTCCCTTTCTGACTCTCCTCCCATCAATCCGGAAAACCCACCAATTTGAAGCAGGTTTCTCGGGTGTGCTTGTTCATCCCGCAGTGAGAACACCGGAGCTTGGTCTTGTTGGGCTTATTTCCACCGCGGCGGTTGTTGGCGGCCGCGAAGTGTGGTGTCTACTGTCCGGGATGTGGCGGTGCTGACTGAGGTGTGTTTCGGGCTCCAAATCCAAAGCCCACTCCGCCCGATGATGGATCTCCGTTCGTTGCGCCGGTTTGGTCGGAGTTCACCGACGACATGATTTTCAGCCGTGTGGCCTCTCGTTTCACCCAGCCGTACGCGACGTCGACCGGAGGCGTCGGGCTTTCCTTGAGAATGTCTCTTCCGATTCCCTCATATTGAGGGTTTAATCCAGCCAAAAACTTGTATAATCTCCGTTGATTGGTGATGTCTCAATACTGGCATACTCCTTTGTCGCATCAGGTAATGGGTCTGCCTTGGCAGCGGTCGATCTCGACCAACACACTGTGCAAGGTCCTCCAGTAGGTTTCCAGATCTGAGTCCCCTTGGACAATCCTACTGACTTTGTCCTCCAAGTCATAGATCAGATACGGGTCCGACGTACTTTGGTACGTCATGACCAAGCTTTCCCATATTGCCTTCACACTTTGGTGATGTGCGAAGTCTCCGACAATTTCGATCTCCATATTGTCTATGATCCAAGAGAATATCAGTAGATCGGTCTCCTCCCATTCTAGATATCCCTTATCTGTTAGTTCTGGGGGCGCCGACACTCCCATGATGTGCCTCAACGCGCTTCTGCTCCCGATGGCGACTCGCATAAGCTGAGCCCATAGTGGATAGTTCCTTCCATTTAGTTTGAATGCTACCATAACATTCTTACTTACTTTGATTCTGGTGTCGCTGGGTTTAACATCTTCTCCTGACATTCTGCAGGTTCGGGGTTGTCCGCCGCCTTGTGGTCGGGACAAGGTATATTTGGCTATGATGAATTATTTTCTGAGCCTCTGATTATCCTGCTGTGACGCCATGTTGAATATTGGTATCATATATTCATTCATCTTATTTCAATTGTGAAGGGGACTACACGCCTAAATAGGCTTAGGGTTAATTACATATGGTAAGATTTACCCTAGCTAAAAATTAGGAAAAGAATAATTACAATCAATTATAAATCAATTCCCTACTCCCTGCATATCTTCTTGATATTTCCAACAGAAACGCTTCTTCGAGTGAACGCTTTCAAGTTTATTCTTGCATTTGTCGAAAACAGAGTTATAAACATTTTTTTGTTTTTCTGATGCAAATTCAATCCAAATTCATTTTGGGCTACGGTTTGTTGGACCGGTCCGGGTCGGGCCATCCAATAGGGTAGTCGGGTTTGATGTCGGTAATCGGGTATGAGTAATACTCCCTCCGTCCCACTTTAGGAGTCCCTGTTGAGTTCGTCACGGGTTTTAAGAAATATAAAGGAAAGTTGGTGAAAAAAGATAGTGGAATGTGGGTCCTACTTTTATATATTAGTTTTATAATAAAATGTGAGTGAAAAAATGTTAGTGGAATGTGAGGCCTATTACCATTTATGGAATATTCCAACTGGAATTCCTAAAGTGAGACACCCAAAAATGATAAATCGGGATTCCTAAAATGGGACGGAGGGAGTAGATGTTATCATTTTTCTTCTATTTTTATTTTCTAAACTACTTCTCTATCACTATTATTTAATATTTAATACTAATATGACCTCTTTTCTCTTTACATATACAGGTATAGGTTAAACCTTGAAAGAGTAAGAAATATTTTGAAGAACAAATACACCAGAAAAATGAATAGCTAAGAATAAAATGTACTCTATCCATATGTAGGAATATGTTACTACTCCCTATTTTAAGCCTTAAATAAATAGTACTACAAAAGATGAATTGATAAGATTAAAATATACTCCCACTGTCTTGGCTAAGATGACACATTTCTTAGTCGGCACAGAGTTTTAGAAGATATTGGTTAATGTATTAAATTAGAGAGAGAAAAGATGGGTGTATGTATTAAAATAGAGAGAGAAAAAATATAAATATTTAAATAGTAGTGAGAAAAAGTGGTTGAGTTAATTGGGATAAACTAAAACGGAAAACATGTCATCTTAAGTGGGACGGAAGGATTATTTTCTTTCTATATATTATAAATTTATAATTCTACTAGATAATTCAAGATTTAAAAAGAAAAACAATTATAACTTGTCTAGAAAACTAATGCAATTTCTTGAAATATTTAGGACACTTAGGGTAGTGATAAAATGCAAACTTATATATCGTACAAACTCAAAACTCCTCAACACAGTTTCAATACAATATCAACACAGTGTAAAATTTCAAGATTTTAATGTCAACACAGTATCAACACAATATCAACACAACATCAATCATTGACTACTGTTGAAATTCTGTTGACATTTTCCTGTTGATGTTTTTTTTTGACCTGTTGACATTTTTCAATGGTACACATCTGGTTTCGATTTGGTACCGGCCGGTTCCGGTTGTTGGGTTCTTTGACGCCATGGCTGTTGAAGGAAACGAGCTAATAACAGTGGCGGCTGTTGCTGCGGTACTATTGGTGGGTGTGGGTGGGATTTTTGGCAGGGTTTTGGCAAGGGACGCAGCTTTCTTGTGGAACGATATCACCAAAACGATTCATCATTTCCTGCATAAAACGATCCCAAGATAGAGTGGGAATCCGTCGCATTAGGAGTTGGATCCATGGCATGGCTGGGCTGTCAAAGCCACCATGGCAACGCTCAATCGTTTCCCGGTGGGATTTTTGACACCAAGAAGTTGTTCAGCCCGCGCAAGCCACGCAATCACGTCGGATCCATCAAACGTCGGTAGCGTCATCGGTGGTGTGCTCCCTGGAACCGTGGTATCACCAAAACGATTCAAGAGCTCTCTAACAAATCTGTCCCACGATAAAGAGGGGCAGCGACGAACGAGCAATTGCTTCCAAGTTTTGGCCGGTCCGTTTATGGCGATCATGGAGACATCGACACGTCTATCCAAAGGTGTTTTGTTGAGGAAGAAATATTGGTATGCCCATGAGAGTCAAGTGAGAGCCCCAGATTCGTCAAACGTTGGAAAAGTCATCAATGGTGCAGCACAAGGCGGTCGAAACTCCAACATGAAAGTCTCCATCTTTGCTATAGCCTTCTCCAATCCAACCACAAGAAGTGTGGCTTCTGTCTGATGATAATAGACCATCGTTCACTGCACCAAATTGATAGGAATAAAGGCTAACGAACAAGAACATAAAATTCTAAGATTTAGAGAACAGAAACTACTGATGAAATACAAAGAAAATAATCCTCACAAAGGCAGAGGCCTACGGCTACAGCCGTCCTAAACTGATCTTACTTCCAAGATGCTTTTCAATGTCTGGGGTCCTCCTTATTTATAAGAAAACTAATGCAACAAAGTAGGAATAAAGAAGCAGAAATAACAACCTAATAATCTACTAATTTGTCTCCCCCATATCTCTCCATTGGTTAGCTTGCATAGCCGACCAAGTCATCAATCATTTGAGCCAAAACTACTTCACTATTTTTGTGCTTGTACAATCTCCACTACGTATCATGCAATCTCTCAAACTTATAATGTTAGAGAAACACTTAGAGAAGTTCTTTTTCGAGCAAGTGGAGATTCTAGTAGTGATCTGAGTGAGAATGAGTTGGGACAAAAATTATACTAGTTTTTGTTTGGTAGGAGATATCTCGTAATAATGGATGATATGTGGAGCATAGAGGCATGGGAGAAGATAAAAAATTTCTTTCCTGATAACCAAAATGGGAGTCGAATAATTGTAACAACTAGGCTGTGTGACTTGAGTTGAACGAGTCTTGTATAATTGGCATGAAATTTCTAGACGAGGCTAGTAGCTGGGATTTATTTTGTACAAAAGACTTCAATTGTGTGAGCCTCCCTACAATCAAAATTTAATATGAATATGTACTAGTAGTCGGTTTCAATTGTTTTGGAAAAATAATGTTTTTATTCTAGAAAATACTTCAAGTTATATCTCATAAACAAAAATGCTTCGAATAAAGTGGGACAGAATGAGTATTATTTTTCATTCAATCCTACTATCGCAATAAAATTTGCATCTTTTAATTTAATTTAATTTAATAAAATTTGCATCAATATCATCACGTTGGTTTGATAATTAAATTCAATATATCTCATGTGGTTTGCGTGTTATTGTATTGGAACATAGTTTACTAAAACGGGTCCGACTATCTTGGTGCTATTGCCAACAAGAGAGTTGGCAACGCAGATACAAGATGAAGCAGTCAAGTTTGGGAAATCACTTATCCTGGCTATGTTAAAGTAGTAGTACATTATTTCTTGTATTCTATTTCTGCATATCTCTTTCGAAGTCATATCCTTTTCACATTGACAGAGGACTTTCTGTTGGCATTATATTCTGTTTTCCTTTTGGGTTTTCTTCATTGATTGTATGTGTGAGTGTTGTGATTTTTTCTTCATTTATCTGCTTCATGCTGAATCAGCTGCCATTTCTTTTATTTAATAACAGTGTGTATATGGGGGTGCACCAAAAGGGCCTCAGATTAAAGACTTAGACAGAGGTGTTGATATTGTGGTGGCTACGCCTGGTCGGTTGAATGATCTTTTGGAGATGAAACGAGTGTATCTCCATCAAATTTCATATTTGGTGTTGGATGAGGCAGACAGAATGCTAGATATGGGCTTCGAACCCCAAATAAGGAAAATTGTGAAGGAGGTGCCTCCACGTAGGCAAACCTTGATGTACACAGCAACATGGCCAAAGGAGGTGCGAAAAATTGCTGCTGATCTACTGGCGAACCCTGTTCAGGTTAACATTGGAAATTCTGATGAGCTTGTTGCCAACAAGTCAATAACCCAGGTAAAGTTTAATTTCTTATTGTAGTTTTGTTTTCTTAAAAACGCCCGGCCGGGCGATTTTCACAGACCAAAATGCCCGGTCCAGGCGTTTGCTTTGTCCCCGGGCGATTTTACAAACGAAACGCTTCTTCAACGGGAGGGAATCACCAATTCGCTCGGTCGGGCGATTTTCACAAGCAAAACGCCCGACCCGGGCGTTCTCTCTGGACTCCTTGGTCGGCCCTTGTTTTTCAGCTTCAGCTCCTCCGTCATCCTAGGCTCCTCCCGCATGGACTTTTGAATGAATGTAGCGATCCCATCCTGAAGCCGCCTCGTCATGGGTCCGCCATGTGAGCGCGTATCAGTGGTAGTAAACTATGACTTTCCGACGGGAGTTGAGGATTATGTGCACAGAATTGGAAGAACTGGTCGGGCAAGACATTCTTCCGATCTTGTCAAAATTCTGGAAGGAGCGAATCAAAATGTTCCTGCTAAACTTGGTGAAATGGCATCACGTGGTGGTGGGATGGGAAGAGGAAGGCGCCAGTGGACGTAATGATTCCTCCTATGGTGGACGTAATGACTCTCTCTACAGTGGAAGAGGCGGCAGCGGAGGAAGGGGAGGTTGGGGAGCACCATCATCTCCTGATAGACGGGACAAGTATATTCTCTTTACTTTGTTTTTGATGGATTATAGATTATGTGAAGCATATATGTGGCACTCAATTCAGTATCGTCTTCGTATTCTCGCAGGTATGGTTCTGGATCATTCGGTTACGACTCAAACGCTAATGGAAGCTTTCATTAGAAGAGCTTTAACGAGAGCATGATGGATGCTTCCAAGAATAGAGATAGAAGCCGCAGCAGAAGCCCCAACCGGAATTCAGACTGGGCTAGTGCAGAGAAATTTAATGGAGCCACCACTAACCAGCACAGTTTTCACGAAACTATGATGGCAGCGGCTCAATCAATTAAATCTGATGCAATCGGGAAATGGACTTGACCACGAACATAACACTGACCACGAGGATGGCAAAAATGCATCAACTGAACCATTGAGGGAAGATCAAAAATAGTAGACATTGTTATTCCTTTTGAGCATTCAACAAATATTAATTATCCTTTTATTTTATCTTTACGCTTTTATCGTATCATTCCTGGTTTGATCGATCGGCAAAGCTACAGTGACTACCTTTTATCCCTAAATTAGACGCCGAAGTAATCGTCGGGCAATAGCTCCCGCGTCGAGACGTTCGACGCAAATTATCCGGGTTAAGGAACTTCATCCTTAACAATTGGTGCTTTCATCTTCGAACTTATGGCCGCTCGTTACACCACCGAAGAGCAGCAACAACAGCCTTGGGGTATGCCTCCCATGGGGGACTTGCCGCAAGACCCTCCGTTGCCGCCTCTGGAGGAGGCTAACACAATAGATCTGACCGCCGCTCAGCTTGACCGCATCCGTGCTGCACTTACTAACCTGGAGGCCCGGCTGGCACTGACCAATCTTCGCGTGGGAGAGTTACGCGGGCCACCGCAACCAGACCCAGACCCGCCTGACAATACTATGACGTCTGGACCACCGGGATTACCACAACTGAATTCGGTGGCTGGAAACGTTACGACACCCTTTGGTCAGCCGACCTTGACCAGCCCAGGCTCATATGCCCAGCCACACAATTTTCACGCCGCCTACCACGCACCCCAGCGCGAGGTACAGCAGCCCCAACAATATTTGCAGCCGCAACAACCATACCAACTGCCTGCTCCTCAACTCGATGCTTTGCAATGGCAGCAACCGGAGATGCAGGATTGGCGGTGGCAACAGCATCAGCCCCACACGCGACGTCAAACAAGCTGGGACCCTCCCAGCTACCGCCAACAATCAGGGCTCATGCCGTACGACCAATATCCGTTGCCATATCACCACCGGGAGACAAATCAGCTGCCGCCGAGCCCGCCTTGTTGTTGGGATCCACCTGCGCAGTGAGCCCTTTATGGCTGTCCAACCCACAATAAGTCCTACCACGTTCCGCAGCCGCACCTGGGCCCAACTCCAGCCTACGTGGCGCCGAGTCACGGATTCCCTACCTGGGACTATCGCGTGTAGCAAGAACACCACGCATGTGATCAACAAAAGTGGCAGGATTGTTACCATCAAACTCAAACGGAGATACCTGCGGCTTACACCCCTTGGTGGAGACCAGAATCTACTCCATCCATATTTGCTCCGGTGCATTCCGTGGTTGTTACTAAATTTGAAAGTGAAGAAGGTACAATTTCAGATTCTTTGATTTTAGATGCTCAGGTTGAATATTCATGTCATGATCCCAAAGATTTAGATTGCGTCTCAAATCGTGGTATTGTGACAATCTGGAAAGTGTGCTTTCACTGGACTCTAACTTAGAGACGGAAATGGATGCACTTGATCATGATGCGTTTGGTGTATCTCGTTCTTCTTCCATTGCTCTGCTTTGTGATAATCATGGAGTTGAGGAGGATAGAGATGCAAGCCTCGACAACCGACAAGCCACATCTTTTAAGGAAATATATCCATTGTGCGGCTCTCATGCTTTCTTGCCTGTTATCGAAAGGGATTTCAAGGTTTTGCTTCAAGGATATGTGAATGAAAGGTTGGATATTCTGAAGTTGAGGAAGATGATGAAATGAACCCTTCTTTGTTAAAAGAGGACAGACATGGTTTCTATGTGGATTTGCATATTAGTAATGTTGCAAGTATGAATTATCGTTCAGCATTGCTCGACACAGATGCACGGTTGATCCCTCCCCGGATGGACACGCGTTATTCGAGCATTTGTGGTCGCGTTGACAAGATCCATGTGTTGGTGTTTAATTATCACGAGCCGCCTTGGTGAATTTTGATGGAGATAATGAAGGCAGACGCTTAAACATTCGGTGTGCGTTTGATCCAGGAAGACAGAGCTCGCCAAAGCTTCTGTTTGCGTCGCTCTTCGTTGTATCATGGTTCCCAGCTTGAGGACAAGGTAGATTTTAACCTCGGGGAGTTATACGAGCATATCTACATCATATCTTAGTATTTATTCTATTATTAAGTAGCATATCTTTCCTATATAATTAGTGTCTTGTTCTTTAAGTTAGGGTATCCACTATTATAAATAGTGGACATTGTTATTCCGTTTGAGCATTCAAGAAATATCAATTATCCTTTTATTTTATCTTTATACTTTTATCGTATCATTCCTGGTTTGATCGAGTGGCAAAGCTTCGGCGACTACCTTTTATTCCACAATTTGATGCCGTTCCTGGTTTGATCGAGTGGCAAAGCTTCGGCGACTACCTTTTATTCCACAATTTGATGCCGGAGTGATCGTCGGGCAATAGCTTCCGCGACGTTCGACGCAAATTATCCGAGTTAAGGAACTTCATCTAGGTACTCTTGTGTTTTGTAATATGGAACGCGTGTCATGGTCGAACCCCTGATATGCACCCGTAAACTTTTCTAGGGTGGGAAAATTGTTGCTGTACATGTTTTGGTGCACAACTTAACATTGTCTTAGAAAGTCTCTTTTGTTGCTCCACATGATCTAATGATGCTATTTTGTCACTGATAGTATGTTTCGTATCCATGTGCACTTTGGATTGTGTTATCCTTAAAAGAATATCGAAGCCCGGTTGGAATGCACTGTGTTAAACCTGTTCTTGCAGTTTATTTATGCTCTGATTCATCATATCTGATATCTATAAATGCATGTCAAAATTAAAATTACTCCCTCCATCCTGCCTCAAGTGATGGAATTCTTTTGGGCACGGGATTTAAGAATCAAGATGACTCAAGAGCAAGAGGCTTACTTGGTTTGGCATTAAACCTATGTCCATGGTAGAAGGGAAGAACTTTTATTCAATGTACAAACAAGATTACAAGAATCTACACTCCAAGACCTAATTCCAAGCTACTTAATCCCACTCTAGTATACCCGATCGAATATAAAGTAAAACTTGATCGGCTTTACAGGCTTGACGACAAACACTCACAACAATCGAACCACAAATTAGGCCAGACTTGTACTATTCATATAGACAAAAGGGGAAAAAGTAGAAAAATCAAAATCAACAATAGTCTGCCTGCCATGTGGCCCATGGCCATTGGCATGCACCCTCTATGGCCCGCCTCACTCAACACCGCCATTCCCTCAGCCGCGCCTCGGGTCCAGGCCAAGAAAGTGCACCATTTTGCGTACCCTAAAAACGACATTTCAAAACCCATTGGTATGACTTATCCAAGAATAACAACTCTTATAAAATCTTATATACCTCTCAAGTATTAGGAATTGCAGATACAAAACTATGAGCAGCCAATCTTGATCCAAAATCCCATTTTTCACAACAAAAAGATGTTCAAATTCACACTAATCTCACTCAAAATTGTGTGCAACTTCTTGATTCACAAATAAATTCTTGTATATTACATGTTCAAAGATATGATTCTCTTTCAGTATTCAACAGCTGCAAAAATCCATTGCATTTCTCTCCATTTCTCATGACTTTCATCCCGTGAATAAAACAGATGCACTCTGTTTTTCAGCTCCATCCAACTGCAACCTCCACAGCAAGCAAACAACACTGACAGAAATATGAGCTCATATGTAAATCCTCTTTTGCAGTCCAATGTTTATATCAAATGCAAAAAGATTGCAAACAAATTACATAAAAACACAATGCATGTTTATTACCTCTTTTGCACTCCAATGTTACACGAAGTCGAAGGTATAATTGCTCTCCATATAGACACGAAGGTCTAATTGCTCTCCATATAGATCCTCACGTTCTTCTACTATCTTTTTCGCTGACTCCACAACTGCTTCACTGCAATCATACAATGAAATCGATTTCAGCGTTGCTATTTCTCCAACTTCAGATGGGATTTCCTCGAGTTCGGATATATAACTGAGAATAAGCTTCTCGAGAAGTGGAAAGTGGGAGCTGTATGACACAATCCAATTTACTAGACCTTCACAAAACGACAACCATAGAAACTTGAGGTTCTGGAACTGGCCTTCAATTGTTTCCCACTTGCTGGTTCTGAAGACACCATGTCTTAATACGAGCTTCTCAAGAAGAGGTAACGAACCGATTTTAGGCAATATGTCTTCCAACTTTGGGCCATAATGGACTTGAACAACCAACTTCTTGATAGAGTTGGGAAAATTAATCCTCAACAAAAAGTCAACACTTTGACGAAAGGTGCAGCAGGATAAGTTTTCCAATTTACTGAAGCATTGAAGATAGCTTAGACAGTTTTCTCCCTCCATTTGATCCGAAGTGTATTTTAAATGCAATTTCTTCACATTGGGAATTCTTTTAGCCACCTCCTCATTCAATAACAAATTCGCAACTCCTTTGAGTGTTTGCAGATTCTCCATAATGACAATGTCACTATCGTCACAAGGAGGATTTGGGAGAATCAATTCGTCCACCGCAAATTCAAGATGCCGAAGTTGATGCAGTTTCCAAATTTCATTTGGTACATGTAGATCGTTCCGAAAAGATGGATAAATAATCAATGTCTGTAGATTCCAAAGGAGATCAATTGAACTAGAGAATCTGGACTCATCATGAACTGTGATATTAAGGTACCGTGAGTTCACCAATTCAAACACATTTTCTAGGAAATAACTCTCAGAATAACATGCCATGAATGTCCTCAACAATCTAAGATCGCGAGACCACAGAACTTTCTCATCCTCACTTGCTGTTTCGGCATACTCACATATTATGGAATGAGTATATGACAAAGATCCTAACAACCCTGCAGTTTTAAGAACGACTCGACGTTCGCTAATACTGGCCGGAGGATCATCTCCTATGACATGGTAAAATCTTTCCTTTTCAGCTTCTTTTAAACACAGATCTCTCAACAAATCATGAATTTTACAATGCTTAACGTTTCCAATAGACCCCAATCCATCAACTAAAACGAGATTTCTATCAACCAATTCCTTAAAATACTCTTGCGCAAGTGTTTCCAAACATTTTCCACTCCTCGGTTTCAAAAATCCTTCAGAAACCCATAACTTCTCAAGCATTGACACACGGATACGGTAATCTTCCTTAAAAACACCCATATACAAAAAGCACGGCTTTAAATAGTTCGGCAGATAGATATAGCTCATCCTCAGTATTTTCAAGCAAAATCCATCGTTACTCTTTATAACAATTGAATTTAAATTTTGCTCTATACGCTCCCAACTTTCTTTTGTGCGCTCAGATTTTGCCAAAAGACCTCCTATTGTAGCAATTGATAAAGGAAGTCCTTTACAATTTGCTACAATATTCTTTCCAATCTTCTCCAACTCAGTAGGACAACTTTCTTTCCCAAACACGGTCTTACGAAATAAATCCCAACTACAAGCCTCATCTAGAAATTTCATGGCAACTATACAAGACTCGTTCAACTGAGAACTCAAGTCAGACAGCCTAGTTGTTACGATTATTCGACTCCCATTTTGGTTATCAGGAAAGAAATTTTTTATCTTCTCCCATGCCTCTATGCTCCACATATCATCCATTATTACGAGATATCTCCTACTGAACAAAAACTGATATAATTTTTGTCCCAACTCATTATTGCTCAGATCACTACTTGAATCTCGTCCACTTGTTCGAAAAAGAACTTCTCTAAGTGTTTCTCTAACATTATAAGTTTGAGAGATTGTAGTCCAAGCACGAATATCAAAACGCTCCTTAACAAGTGCATTCTCAAATAGATTCATGGCAAGAGTGGTCTTACCAATGCCTCCCATCCCCGTGATGGGGATGATTTGGCGGTTTAGTTGATCACTGGTGAGCTTATCCAAAACGTCAAGAAACACTTCGTTAGAGCCCACGATCACGTTCTCTTTCACAGTGGGAGAAGACGCCGACAAGGCAGCAACGGGCTTCTGCTTGGTCTGAGCTTCAACTGCAATGCTCTTCACCTCTTTGTTGATCAGATCCATTTCTTCTATCACTTTCTGTAGATTGTGATAGAAGTCATGATCTGCAATGATTGTGGATCCACTGTGAATTTGATCCACAATATGGGATTCGATAACATCCTCAGCCGCGTAAACTGCATCAGCAATGCGACGCTCCAATGGATCAGCTTCATGGCTATCAGCAAAAGGGGAAATATAGCTATCAAGAAACTCCTGCAAAAAGGTAATGTTTTGAGTGAGGGATTGAACTTGTTTTTCGTTGATAGAAATGGGAGGAGAAGGATGTTTCTCGAGGGTATCTATGATATGCATAAGAGAAACCAGAGCTCCATAAGCAGCCATGATTAACAACTCTCTCTACGAATGCACACACAGAATGATAATGATAATGACAATGATAATGATAATGATATAATGATAATGATAATGATAATGCCAAAAAATGGATCTGAGAAAACTAAGTTAAAGAGTTTATACAGAGAACTTCAAAGTCAATGTTGACTATTGTGATAAACCTAACATTTTAAAATATCAATATATTTATAATATTTATATTCATGTGTCATACTCCCTCCGTCCCACCGCCGCAAGTGATTGATTTTCTTTTTTGCAAAAAAAAACATATTTTCCCGTTCTTGCTTTATACTCCCTCCGTCCCACTTTAGGAGTCCCGGTTGAGTTCGGCATGTGTTTTAAGAAATGTAAAGGAAAGTTGGTGAAAAAAAATAGTGGAATGTGAGTCCTACTTTTTTATATTAGTTTTATAATAAAATGTGAGTGGAAAAAGGTTAGTGGAATGTGGGGCATAATACCATTTATGGAATGTTTCAAAACTCCTAAAGTGGGACACCCAGAAATGGTAAACCGGTACTCCTAAAGTGGGACGGAGGGAGTACTATCTTTATTACTTATTTTCTCTTTTAACGTTCCTATCATCTCTCAATTTATAATCCTCATTTTTAACTCAATAAATATTATTTTTCACAAATTTCGTCTCCAAAAGAAATCAATTACTTACGGTGGAACGGATGAAGTATCAGTTTTTCAAATTAGACCTCAAATATCCACATTAGTCAAGTCAAAATTACCGGATTGGGCTTCATCGTGTCGCTTGGACCGGTCGTCCACGCAGGTGGCCCAACCACCGCCATTCCCTCGGCCATGCCTCGGGTCCGGCCATATAAAGTGCACCGTTTTGCGTACCCTAAAAATGACATTTCAAAAAATTGGTATGCCTTATCGAAGAATAACAACTCTTAAAAATGTACTAGAATATATACCTCTCAACTCCAAAATTCCATTTTCTTTACTACAAAAAGATGTTAAAATTCACAATAATCTCACTCAAAACTGAGTGCAATTTCTCCTCTTAATATATGTATATCACAAAAGGGATATTCAAAAATATGATTCTCTTTCAGTATTCAACAACTGTAAAATCCATTGCATTTCTCTCCATTGATCATGACTTTCATCCTGTGAATAAAACAGATGCACTCTGTTTCTCAGCTCCATCCAACTGCAGCCCCCACTCTTCTTGATCCCCTTCTGGCTCATCACGTCTCTCGTCTTCATCGCATCGACCCATCGCCCTCCCGAAGCATAGCTATTTGACAGGAGGACGTATGCGCCAGGTTTCGCCTCCGCAAGCTCTGCGAGCTTCACAGACACCCTTGACCCCAACTCCTCGTCCCCGTAGGTTCTGCAGCCGCTGAGCAGAGCAGACCACGTGTTCGCCTCAGGTTCACATGGCATGCTCGCTATGAACTCCTCCGCCTCACGGAGACGCCCTGCTCGTGACAGCATGTCCACCACGCACGTGTAGTGCCTCTGATTCGGCCTGATGCCGTAGACCTTCTCCATCGAGTAGAAGTAAGCAAGCCCTTTTTCAACAAAACCACAATGAGAGCAAGCAAACAACACTGACAGAAATATGAGCTCATTTGGTGCAATGGATGAGGTGTTTCCCATTTCTTCGAAGCGTTGAAGCGATTCCCCTGCAAATCCGTTCTCAGCAAGCCCTTGGATCATAGCTGTCCAGGCGACGTCGTTCTTGTTTTTCATCCGATCAAAGATCCTCAGAGAGCTCGTGATTTCTCCAGACTTCGCGTACATGTCTAGGAGCGCGGTGTCAATAAAGATATCACATTGAAAGCCAAGTTTAAGAACTTTCGTGTGTGCATACTTTCCTCTCTCCAACGAGGCCAAGCTCGCGCAAGCTCTCAATATACTTGAGAAAGAGGATTTACTCGGCTGCTCTCCACACAAGATCATTTGATGGAACACTTCAAACGCCTTATCAAAATCCTCCACACCTAAATGGCCAACAATCAACGAGTTCCAAGACACATTATTCCTCTGAGGCATGCGGTTAAACACCTCCACAGCTTCCGAAATAATGCCATTCGAACTATAGCCAGACACCATCGAGTTCCAACACACAACGTTCTTGTGTGGAAGTGAATCAAACACCAAACGCCCATCGTCACTACTCCCACATTTACAGTACAAGTCGATAAGCGAGCAACCGACAAAAACATTCATATCCACACCACTCTTCAACACAAGTCCATGAATGCTCCTTCCACCTTGCAAAGCCTTTAAGCTTGCCAATGCACTGATCACACTAGAATAGCAAGAGATATTTGGTTTGAAGCCACAACGAACCATCTCCTCGAACAACCTTGCCGCCTCCTCCCAGTCCCCACTCTGGCTCAATCTCGCTATCATAGCACTCCACGTAACCTCATTCCTCTCTGGCATCTCATCAAACACACGTCGAGCCTCTCCCATATCCCCCATCTCAACGTACACGTCTAGCATCGTCGTCCACGACACAACATCCTTCACTTCCATCATATCAAATGTCTTCCTCGCAAATTCAATGTGACCCAACCTCAGAAAAAAGGTAACCAGAGAATTCAACACACACACATTTCCCTCAAAACCAAGCTTCACAATCAACCCCAAAACACTCATCCCCAATCCAAAATCCCCCAATTCGACACAACCCTTCACCACAGAAGTAAAAGTAACATCATTAGGCAAAACACTAACTCCAAGCATTACCTTAAACATCACCATTCCTCGAAAACTCAGCCTATTATAAACAAGCCCAGTAATCACCGCAGTCCACGAAAACACATCCGAATACGGGTTCCTCTCAAAATAATCCATCGCCTCCTCCACTTTCCCCTGCTTCAGTAAACCAGAAATAAGTGAGGTCCAAGAAACCTCATTTCTCTCAGGCATTTCGTCGAACAATTGGCACGCATTAGCCGCATCGCCCCATTGAAGATTTGCGGTGATTAAACAGTTGTGGACAACTAAATTGAAGCCGTCAAACTCCTTCAGCATCTGATTAATCTCATTCGATTTCCTCGAGTCTAAATACATGATCAGCAATTTAACGGCGATGTATTTGTGGGAGGAGAGTCCCATTTTAATTAATTGGCAGTGGAGGGCGTGGCCGTGGTTGATTAGCCTCTCGTTTGTGCAGATTTCTAGCAGAGAAACGGTTCTTCGAGTGAATGCTTTCAAGTTTTTTCTTGCATTAGTCGAAAACAGAGTTTTGAACATTTTTTGCATTCAAAAACTCTCTCTTGTTAGTTTATTTGATTTTCTCGTTGCAATTATGCAAATTCAATCCTAACTCGTTTTGGGCTACAGTTTGTTGGGCCGGGTTATCCAATCGGGCTACCCAACTCGTTATGATTTAGCCATATACTCCATCTGTCTTATTTATTGTCCTATTATAAATGAAATGTTTTCCTTTTTAGTCTATTCCATTAAAAATGAAACATTTCTAAAAATGAAAACAATACTTTCTATACTTTTTCTTCTTTCTTACTTTACTCTTTATCATTAACTCATAAAACAACATTATATAAAATCATATGTCGAAAAGCAAATGTTGCATATTTAATGCGACGTAGGGAATATTTTCGAATACAATTTAGAGAATAATACAGATATTTATAATAGAAAAGTGGTCATAATCAAGCTGTGGTGAAACCAATACTCTTTTGATGAATTAGGATTGGCGGATAACGTATTGATATATTATTATCATTTTGCTTTATTACTCATTTTGTTGCTATTTTTATTTTATAAACTACTTCTCTATATTCAAGACTTAGATGTTATATGACCTCTTTTCTCTTCACACATATAGGTATGGGTTAAAGTTTAAAATGTGAAAAAGTAAGAAATATTTCGAGGCAATACACCATAAAAATGAATAGCTAAGAAGAAAATGTACTCTATCCATATATAGGAACATGTTATACACCTTACAATATGGAGTACTATTTTAAGCCTTAAATAAATAAAATAAATGAATGGATAAGATTAGAATAATTTATTTTCGCTATATATATTATAAATTTATAATTATACTGGATGATTCAAGGTTTAAAAACGAAAAGCAATTAAAACTCGTCAAGATAACTAATGCAGTTTCTTGAAATATTTAGTACTAGTTTTAACAGAATAAAAACTCTGGGAATATTCTGGTGTACTAGGAGTCGGTGTCAATTGTTTTGGAATTTAATTTGATTTTGATTGAAAGTGGGAAGCAACGGTATATAGACATCATATATATTGACTTAATTAGATTGAATCAAACAATTCAATTTGAACATGAATAGTTTGGGTAAAGCCTTGAGATTATAGAGTAGCTAACTACCCCAAATAAAAACAAAATCGAATCAATCGATTAATACTATTACACCTATCGATTTATGCCACTCTTACACTCCTTTTGTTCTTCTCACTCATTTGATAGTATATCTCTTATAAGGTTTTACAAAGTGTTAGTATAAAATAAAGGAAGTAATGTTTTATATTTTAAAAACGCAAGCTACGTCCCATAAACAAAAATGCTTCGAATAAAGTGGGATGAAGTGAAGTGAGTATGTATTCCATTCATCTCATGCTACTCGCACTTTTCATTTTGACAACGTAAATTTAAACATGAGTAATTAATATAATTAAATTAGAATTTTAAGTGTAATAAGAAAATACTTAATTAAATCTAATATCTTAATTAAATATTATAATTTACATTTAAAATAAAAATAGTACAAATAGTTTGGGATAGTCCGAAGATGACGTTTATTCCTACTATCGCAATAAAATTTGCATCTTTTGATTTAAATTGTTTTCAATACCCTTATACTGGTTTCATAATTAAATTCAATTTATCTCATGTGGTTTGCAAGTTATTGTATTGGAACATAGTTTACTCAATGCTCATAGAAAGTAACGATTGTATTGCTGGGGAAAAAATTACTAATATTAGATCAAAATTTTGGTCTGTCCCACTATTTCATAAATCAACCGGACAAATTATGAAGTTTGACAATATTTAAGATGATTTTGTACAAAAAAATAGTGTTTTCTTTAAAAATAAAATAAAATAGAGCTATAGATAAACTTTGATGTCGATTACATGTGCACTATTATTTTGAGTTTTGAATGCTTATATAAGTTAGACAACTATGTTACTTTTGAGTTTTGGGTTTATTTAATTGTGGATCATATTTATACTGATTATGATTTATTTAGAGTTTTCACGAAATCGAAATTGTTAGTGATGGACATTGAGAACCCAAAACGTATCATTTTCTTGGCATGGACATTTTTTTGTTTTAAAAAATAAATTATTACCATATAAACAATATAAATAATCAAATTCCCTTAAAACTTACAAAAAAATGTACACTAAATTCTCAAAATGTGTACTAGTCCAATATACGATATCAACTTCCAAAAATTCAAATAGGCAAATCCAATTTCATTTGTGGTTCTATCGAAAATGATTGGTAATATTTTTTAGATCTTAATCCTACAATTTATTTACCACATAAATTAATCGAATTATAAGAGGTTTAATTTCCCAACAAGCTAAATAATCCTTATTTCTTATTTTGATAAATAATTGTTAGTAATTTTTTAAGAAATATAATCTTTTAAGAAATAAAATTGTGCAAAACTATATCATCAATTAAAATTAGAAAATTTTACTATCTTCTAAAATCTTGAACATATAATACTACTCCAAAAAATAGTCTCTATCATAGTTTTGTTTATAAAAGAGAATGTTTCCAATGGATTAATATATTCAAAATCATATTACTATCTTCACAAAAACAACAAAAGGAAAAAATACAAATAATCATTTATTTATAGCCATGGAAGAATCTCCCTCCAAAACCACCGACGCCGCCGCCGTGGACTCCCTCCACCGCGCCACCGAATTCCGGCCATTCTCCCTCTCTCCCTCTCCCCACATGCTTTCCTTCCACCTCGCCTGGCTCTCCCTCTTCTCCTGCTTCTTCTCCACCTTCTCCGTCCCTCCCCTCCTCCCCGCCATCCGCCGCGACCTCCGCCTCTCCGACGCCGATGTCGGCGCCGCCGGCGCCGGCGCCTTCGCCGGAGCCATCCTCTCCCGCCTCGCCATGGGCCCCGCCTGCGACCTCTTCGGCCCCCGCGCCGCCTCCGCCGCCGTCTCCCTCGCCACCGCCCCGGCCGTCCTCTCCCTCGCCTTCGTCTCCTCCCCGGCCGCCTTCGTCGCCGCCCGCTTCCTCATCGGCCTCTCCCTCGCCAACTTCGTCGCCTGCCAGTTCTGGATGGCCTCCATGTTCGCCGGCGACGTCGTCGGCGTCGCCAACGCCGTCGCCGCCGGCTGGGCCAACGTCGGCTCCGGCCTCACCCAGCTCCTCATGCCCCTGATCTACTCGGCCCTCACCGTGCGTCTCCCCTCGTCCGCCGCCTGGCGCGCGGCGTTCGCTGTCCCGACCGTTTTCCAGGCCGGGACGGCGATCCTGGTACTGGCCTTCGGCCAGGACCTTCCCAGCGGAAAATACCGACGGATCCGAAAACATGATCCGTCGGTAAATTCCTTAGCGACAGTTTTACTGGGTGGGCTCGGGAATTACCGAGGGTGGATTTTAGGGCTGACGTATGCATTCTGCTTCGGGGTAGAATTAACTACGGATAATATTATTGCGGAATATTTCTACAAGAGGTTTGGAGTGGATATGGCGGCGGCAGGGGCGATAGCGGCGAGTTTTGGGCTGGCCAATGTGGTGTCGCGGCCTGCGGGAGGGATCGCGTCGGATGCGATGGGGCGGAGGTTCGGGATGAGGGGGCGGTTGTGGAGCTTGTGGGTCGTGATGACGGTGGCGGGGCTGCTTTGCTTCTGGCTAGGACACGTCGACACCTTGTGGGGTTCGATTATGGTGATGTGTTGCTTCTCGTTTTTTGTGCAAGCGGCTTCAGGGCTTACCTTTGGAGTCGTGCCCTTTGTTTCCACCAGGTTCGATAATAGTCATTTAAATCACAAAATTTTCATACTCCAATTAAAATACTTTAATAAAGCAAATCTCAAAGATTGTTGTATCGATGATAAACTCATTAACCCGTACCCACAACGAATAATAAGTAGTTAGATTATGATAACACTCTTTTTTTTTACTTTAATACAAATAAAGATATTTCTTACTAACCTACATTTAAAAAAGCAAGCAAGCAATGTTACGAAATCAACATTTAAAACTATTAATTTGACAATAAATTGAAGCATTTAACATTTTAACCAAAAGCAAGCAATGTTATGAAATCAGCATTTAAAACTCTTAATTTGACAATAAATTGAAGCATTTGACATTATTATTTTTTTCAGATATCTTGGAGTAATTTCAGGCATGACAGGCAGTGGTGGAACAATTGGTGCAGTATTTACACAATATTTGCTATTTTCAGGCACAAATAACATGTCTACACAAAGTGGGATATCAATTATGGGCTTGATGATGATTATTTGTGCTCTTCCAATAACTCTACTTTACTTCCCTAACTCTGGAGGAATGCTCTGTGGGCCCTCCACACAAATACAATCTTATGATGAACAAAACGATCATCTAGATCAATACCAAAACTTGCTCCCATCTACTACATGATTTATTTGGTGGCACCAAATTACTATTGAATTTGGCATTCAATGTTGTTGTTTGTTACAATAGGATCATTTTGTTTGATAGTTTTTATATTGTTACAGTTGTTCTATGAGCTTTTGTAAATCATGGAATATAGAATAAAGTGTGTAGTTAATTTTGTTGATAAGCTTCTTTTTAGTAACTAGTGGTTTTGTCACTAATATATTAGTAATTTTTTTTTATCCAAATACCTTATAATTTTGTCAGTAATGCTCTTAATTTCGTCATTACTAAGTTGTCCCATTGGCCTTACACTCTTGTTTTTAGTTAAAAAAAAACAAAGTAAATATCACTACTAAAAAATACCCTATCACTACATCTTACTTTAGTAACACTAATACCGCGTTTATATAAATGTCACAATTTGCTGACACTTATTCAAATTAATTTGATGAGTATAATTGGATTAAATATAAAAAGTAATTGCAGTAAACAAAGATGCGCTAGCTCACTCACAAGCCACAACTTGTATTTCAGCTTCCCCTCACAAATTCATTTCTACAGTTTATACCAGTAGAAAGGAATCAGGTCTCCCCCAAAAATTCATGTCCCTCGATTCCAAATATTAGTTTTTTCATTCCCTCAATCTGCCCTCCCAATTCCAATTTCCTTCCCAGATCAGAATTTTTTGCAAACAAACATCTTTAGAATTCCGGAGTTCCAGGTTTGATTTTTTACCTAATTAAGGAAATATGTCATGGATTTTCTAATCAGGGATTTTTTTAGGTATTTCTTCTGTAATTGATTTTGAGTTGAATTGCAAATTTGTGTTTAAAATTGATAAAAATCATGCTTTCTCTAAATGAGTTCTAGTGCTCAACTTTGGTATCACAGAACCTTAAACTTATGAATGGACTGGAGAACATGGAGATTGAGCTTCTTGAGAAAACACTCTATGATAAGGAGTCAAATTAAACAAGATATAAAGCGAATGCTACCAAAATTGTATTTAGTTGTTACAATTTTGTTTTCTTTATAAGTTAGCTATGGATTCATATACTCCCACCAATAATAACAAGCCAAAAACTTGATATGACTCTGCTACTATGGAGCGGGGGGAGTATATAATATGAGTGAATATTTGATCTGCTTGAGTCCATTCAAACGCATGACAGTTTCATAGAAATATGAACATACAACCATTGGACATTATTGCCTTTTGAATATTTTGTATCAAACTGAAGGGGAATAGACAATGGCTCTAAAGCGTATGCTTGGATTCTCTGATGGAGAATTGATGCGATCGGATGCAAAGCCATGTTCGCGCCTGATGAGGCACACTGCTGGAATTTGTTCAGTTGGAGGAGCATTGGGCTTTTGGACTCTCTGCCGCTTGTATTATGGTATGTATGCCTTTATACTTATCCCATCGCTTATTAACGCTTTCTATTTGATGGCCTTTTATTTTCACTTTGGCATAATGCTTGGCTCTTCAGACACAAAGTTTACCAATCATATTATCTTGTTCGTCTTCATTCTTTTCGGCCTTTTTTATTCATCAAGTTAACTGATTGTGTTTACAATGTCCGGAAAATCAGAGTGATCAAGGAACCTTAATGCAACTTTGATTGAGTTTTCTACAAATTGCTTGATTTACAGTGTTCAATACTTTTCACTACTACTATTGCCTGCTATTTAATTTTGTTACGATAACGTTGGTGGCACGTTGCTTACTTCTTTGAAGAAAACTAGATATAACTAGAAAAATGAACGAGATATATGATTATATCTCCATATCTCTATTTTCTTTCCATATATACATATGATTATTTTCTTGATCACTAAGTTAGGGTATTAGGGAATTAGTATTATAAATAGGAGTCATTGTTCTCTTTTGAATCATTGAAGAAATACAATTATCTTATTTTCCACTTTTCTGTTCATCTTTGTTCTTGGTTTGATCGATGGGCAAAGCTCCTGTGACTATCTTTCTG
Source organism: Salvia hispanica (assembly GCF_023119035.1). Lineage (NCBI taxonomy): Eukaryota > Viridiplantae > Streptophyta > Magnoliopsida > Lamiales > Lamiaceae > Salvia > Salvia hispanica. The sequence goes on along the minus strand of NC_062967.1, from coordinate 35,025,669 downwards.
TGACTATCTTTTATCCCTCCGCCGATCGGGCAAAGCTCCTGTGACTATCTTTTATCCCTCCGCCGATCGCAATTGCGACGCCGGAAACTTGTTAAGAGAAATCATCTCATTCTCGGTGTGAGTGTACTCTCGTTTTTAGAGGAGACGTTGTCGAGGTACGGATCTACATCTATGACACTTTAGAGACTCCTTTGTGATATTATATGATGTACGTAGCGATGCAATTTTTGGTGAAATTCTATTTAGATGATCAAAAATATGATGAAGAATGCCACTTTCTCTTGATTGTTCATCAAATTAATGAATACAAAAAATATATGTCACTTTTTTTTCATCCACCTATATCTCAACCTCATATACGCTATCAACAAGAAATTGAACTTAATGGTATACATATCTATCTACAAATCAAGAGAAAATTAAGAAAAGATGTGTGTGCATATATATATAATGGAAAGAGGAGTTGGAGATAGACCAACTTTTGCCCTTGTGTTAAAATCAATTTTCAATTAATCATGTATAATTTCAGTTTAGCATTCGCTAGAATAATAGTAGTACAATTATTATAAAATAAATTGAAATTTTAAAAGTTTTAGATTTAGTGGAAAAGAAATATTTATATTGATTAAAGTGTAGTACCTAATAAATAAATATACTTATAATTTAAACGAAAAGTTATAAATATAAAAAAAAATTGTGTAAAACATGTGAGTTAAAATATAATTTTAACTTAAACTAATTACTAAAATAAATACTAAAAGGCTTCATTTTTACTAAAATAACAAAATTACCATTCTTTTGGATCCATTACATATGATTTCCCGATTCCATAAATATTCCACCCCTAAATCCTCTCTCATAAACCCTAATCCAATCACTGAACCTCAAAACTGAAATCAGCTACAAATTTCCGGCTGCAATTTTCTGAATTCTGATTTCTTACTTGCTACCGATCGCCAGATTGTGATGACGACACTTTCCGAGCTCAATGACGACATCATCCGCAGCATGTCAGTTGGCGCCGTCTTCTCAGATTTTGTCAGTTCTTCTCTCCTCAATCTGTTTAATTTATCGCTGAATTCATACTTCTCTGTTGATAAATTTGTGTGAATTACGGCTACTAGAATCAAATTAGCAATTATGCTGCGATATCTATGTTTTACAACTGAACATTGATTATCATTCTATGCGATTTGATAGGTATATTGATACTGTTTTGTAGTAGATAATGGGACCTCTTTTTACACTTTATGTGTTCCTGCTGTGATGCGATTAGTTGAGATGAGCTGTTAACTGGATTATGAAATTGTTCTCTGTTTTTTTTCCATAGGGTGGTAAAATCAATTCGCTTGATTTCCATCGGACGGCTGATGTGTTGGTTACAGCAAGTGATGATGATTCGGTTCGATTTTATGACATTACGAATGCTCAGTAAGACATTGTCGTATTTAGCTGATAGACAGTCATCGTATTTTGTTAATTTTTAATAAATTTTGATGGGTTATGATGAGTTCAGATTGGTGAAGACAACATATCATAAGAATCATGGAGCTGACAGGGTGTGTTTCACTCACCACCCAAATTCCGTTATATGCTCTTCGAAATACAATTTGGATTCTAATGGAGGTGAGTTGCATTTGATGCATTTGTCTAACTTTTTTTATTAAAAAGCAAATGATATACTTTTTGTGCTTTCGTTCCAGAGTCGTTGAGGTATCTATCGCTATATGATAATAGGTGCCTTCGGTACTTTAAAGGGCACACAGACAGGTAAATGTACATAGAAACTAAACTAAAGCCGTCAAATTTGTCTCCATCTATTATTTAACTTCATAAGGATAATTTTCGACCATACTGGGTAAATTTAGTGGCATTCCATAATCCATCCCCAAAAATCACTTTTTGCTTGGTTGTAAGGGTATATGTAAACCACACGCCAAACTGCTTAATCCTAAAGACTTTGTGCCATATTTGTATTTTCCATATTCCTGCTTTACTTGAATGATTAGACTGATGAAACAGCAGGGTGGTACCATGAAGAAGTTGAAAACATAATGTGAATAGAAATTAAGAGCTGTTGATTCTGTTTGTTATCATAAGTGAGCATAACTGAGTTTAGAAACCACCTACTCATATTTTACTTCATCCTTTCGTGTGGGCAGATAGATAGAATGAGTAGGTTGAAGCGAAGTGGCCTATCGACTCAAAAGCTTGTTTTTTACACATTGGGATCAACTAAGATTGAGAAATAATGTTTTATTTTTTGCCGTAAATGAAGTTAATGTTGATAAGATGTGCATATCTGCTTCATTATTAGTACTTGAATCGGATTAGATATTCGTTGGGGTTGCTTCATTTGTCAAGTTTCATGACGAGCTTATGAAAATACTAATAATTTTCTTTTCTGATTGTTTAAAGTGTTTTTCTTCTTTGATATAGGGTTGTATCTCTGTGCATGTCTCCAGTCAACGACTGTTTCATGTCTGGTTCACTAGATCACAGTGTACGCATGTGGGATCTACGTGTTAATGCCTGTCAGGTAGGTTAATTGCTTTCTAATCTAACTCTAATTTGTGCCCATATTTAATGTATGCAGATTGCAGCAGTTATGCTTCATTTAACTGGAATGTCATTTTCCAATTCTGTGATTTGATTTTGCTTTATTTATTAACTAATGACTTCGAACAACAACCAATATGTAAAAGTGAACTTAAAGGAGATCATTTTATGATAGTATGGCTCAGTTGAAATTGTAAATTCTTTAAAACCAAAGGATATCTCTCAGTAAACCTTGTAAAAGAAACATGTTATGGTTGTTGCAGCTGTCCAGTTTAGGAAGTTGTTTTGCTCCGAAAGAACTTTTCAAATCTGATGTGTGCTCACTGATGTAGCTTTCAGGGTATATTACATCTGCGAGGTAGGCCTACGGTTGCTTATGATCAACAAGGTTTGGTCTTTGCTGTCGCAATGGAAGGAGGTGCAATAAAACTATTTGATTCTAGATCGTATGACAAGGTTTGCAATCTTGAGCAATTCTTTACTCCAGTAATTTTTTTTCCTTCCAAATATAATTTTGTATTTTTCAACACCATTATCTTTTCTTCTGCTCAGGGTCCTTTTGATACCTTCCTAGTTGGCGGGGACACAGCTGAGGTGTGCGATATTAAGTTCAGCAATGACGGTAAATCAATGCTTCTGACAACTACAAACAACAATGTATACCTCCTCGATGCATATCATGGAGAGAAGGTCAGTTTTTCATGAAATTGTATTGCGGCTGTGCTGTTCTTTTAACTTTAAAGTTTGAGCGAAAGTCTTAGAAGCTTAACTTTCACGTGATGCAGAAGTGTGGATTTAACATGGACGCTTCTGCAAATGCCACCATAGAAGCAACCTTCACGCCTGATGGCCAATATGTGCTTTCTGGTATAGCTATCTTTGAACTGCAAACTTCCTTTATAACCAATTCCGCCTTCTTTATCATGTGTCTGGTGGTTTCTGATTATGTTATTTGCTTTTGTTTCCCAATTTGCTGTGTACATGTGCCTTTCTTCGGAGATTTTAGTTTTGCCTTGTCGGGCTACAAGCTTAACATATTAACGAGAGCATTCACATAAAGTTTATAGTTGATAATTTGCTGCACCTCTAATATCTAAAATTTATAGTAATTGACACCCGAGTCCAGTTTTCATTGATTTGTGTGTTTCATTTTCACTGAATTAATTTTGATTTGTTCCAGGTTCTGGGGATGGAAATATACATGCGTGGAACATCAGTGACGAGCCAAATAAGGTACTAAACTGACTGCAATAGCGAAGATGGAAACATCGGGACACACACACACACACACACACACACCATTTGTTCCGTCCAAATACTTGATTTAAGAATAGTCACACGTTCTAGTGCTGGGCGCTAGTCCCCACAATAACATGTTTCATGACGTTGTGTAGAGCCTACCGAGCTGCTAGCTTAACAAATTGCTTTTGGTTTGTGCACAGATCGCGTCTTTGGATAGCCACATTGGTGTTGCAGGGTGCCTGAGATGGGCTCCTCGCAGAGTCATGTTTGCGGCTGCTGCTGCTTCCGTTCTAACCTTTTGGATTCCTGACGATGATGCTGAGCCGGGCGCCCCTGCCCCAGCTCCTTTACCCTGATTGATTAACAATTTTATTCATCTATATGGAAAACCATGGAAACATGGCTGATCAAATAGAAGAATGGAAGCTAATTTTAATTAGAATCCTAGCTTTTTATTTACTGCTTGATGTCGGTTGTTTATTAAATGGAAATTTGCTGCCGCTTGTTTTAATTTTCTGTGTTTTTATTTTTATCTTGAAGAAACTTGAAAAATGATCTCATTTAAGTGATGTAAGGTAGAATTCACTAAAATAAAATTTTGATTTGCTAAATGGTACACAATGTTAATATTTTTGGGGATCCCAAAATTCAAACACAACTCAATTTTCTTTGATTAAATATGTCTATATCAAGCTTACATGTACTAAAAAATACTAGCAAATACTATATTACAGTTTCATATGTAAAAATAGAAGTCACAAATAATGAATTGAAAATCAACTCACTTCATCTCGATTCATCATGAATATTTTCTCGAATGCAATCCTCGACACCCAATTCTTCCAACAAAGAAAAAAAATGAGTCAAGAGGATAAAATTCATATTTCATCCAAGAAAATCTCAATCTTAGAATAATTGCAAATAATTACCAAATGTTAAAATCAAAATTGAAACATTTGAGTATTTTTGCTAAATAACACAAATACTCTCTTACTTTATTCTTTATTTTGCTTTATTTTCATTTTTTTTCCTCAAATCTTTAGACATCTTTTCTTAAATCTGGTTCAATAGAAACGTGTCGTAAAATAGTTACCGCAGGAAGTAAAACCTTGGAGACAAGGCCATGAAGAAGCACAGTGAAAATTGGCGGTTGTGACAGTGTTAAGAAAAAGGGCATATCAAATCAATCAATCACTATTGAAACATTGGACTTGGGCTGAAGTAGAGCTTTCTATTGGGCCACCTTCTACTATCTGGACGGTCACTATGGCCCATCTTCAGACTTGAGTGATGGGACTTATTCTATTTTTATTGTTGGACTCTTTCTTAGGAATAATCGAACTACTGTAGATACGCAGATCCATAAACACGATGACTGAAGAAGGTCGTCGTTAATGAACAAGGAAGCGTTTTTCTAGCTTCTTTTGAATTTGGACTTGTCTTAATCATGAAATAATGTCGAGTCAGTGGAAATCGCACATCAGATAGAGAAAGGGAGGCGGAGGCGGAACTGTCACAAGGTCGACAGTCGACGGTTGATTAATTGAATTTTTGTGTGATACTCATTGAATTCGACTTGTGAATCTTGTTTAGTTGGTTAGAAAGGGTCTGGTGGTGGTGTTTCATTTTATGACAATGTTACATAATCCATGATTTAGTATTGACTTCTAAGCCTTGGTCTTCTCTTTCTGACAAAATTAACTTCAATTTAATATGTCAATTTCTTGACAAATTATTGTTGAGCAATCCATACCACGTAAATGCTCAATTTACTTTTTCTTGTTTAATTGCATTCATGATAAAGGTCAAATGAAAATATGAGATCTTTTGCGTTGTTTTCATTAAGAAATTAGGGCTTTCCTCAATATTGTGTTGTCGGCATGCTTGCCACTTTGCCTTAATTACGTGATTGATAAAGTAAAAACAATAGCGAGGGTTACTTCTATTTGCGGCTGAAAAAATAGTCAACAAAATACAAATCAAACTAAATTAAAAATAATCCATTAACCAAATTGGTAGAAACATTAGTAAAGCATTGTTCATTTGACACCATTTATGGAGAGTCATTGCAGAAATCGATAACAACGGTAAAGTTCATGATTTCTAAGACCAATTAGATTTGTGGAAAAATCAAAATTTGACTGAACTTCGTTATATTAGCGACCAGTTTTTCTTCCAAAAATAAAACCCATTCTCAATTATTTTTTAGAGCAAGTTACAAAAAAATCATGAACTTTGTCAAATTATGATATGCATGTTCCACAACTTTGAAAATAACCTAGAAAAATCATGAAGTTTTGATTTATTCTTAATTATGCCAACTGAAAATCTTGGGTCGTCTACGTTTAATATATTGATTATATATCTCATGCAAACGATATCATTTTCTTTATGAATAGACAACATTGATTAACTCATCGGCAGAGACATCCACTTATGATTTTCCAGCTTCCATATCATATACAAATTCACCAAAAATTTGATAAAAGGATAACTAAGATCAAATCAAAATACCGTAATTTTTCTGGCTGATTTCAAAGTTGTGAGACAAACCAAAATTTTTCCAAACGTTATATTTTTTCCTACAATGTGATCTATTATTTCATGAATCTGGAATATATTTGTTTATATTTTATACCATGCGTGGATTATTTTCATTGAAAAAAGAGAGAAAGTAAAAGAGACACATAGCATATTTTGATGTAGAAGTTTGTGCACATCATCTTCTCCTATAGAGAATCACTCTTCAATCATCTTCAACAACCCTACCTCAAATTAAACCATAGTTCCCCCTCCACGAGCCTACCACCTCTTAGTCCCTTACTTACCCCACCCACCCCACCCCAAAATTGTTTTTATCATCAACATATTTTCAAGAATATATATTGCACTTTTTATGTAGGCCCTTTTCATATCGTCTACATATATGGTGGGTTTATCTTTAAATGTAAATCACTCATTTTTTATCAAACAATAATCAAAGGCTTTTTTTGCTTTACTATATTCAAATTCATTTTATTTCTTGTTTTTCTTTACATATTCAAATATATAAGGTTGTTTTATCGCATAATTCAGACTAAATCTTGACCATTATATATCCATTTTCGACTGAGGATATCATGACACGTGGCAACACAAATCTCAATTTCCCTTAGTTAAGTATATTATGAGTCTTCTCCAGTCTCTTTGTTATTGCATTGTACGTATAAAAATGTAATTACAAAAAGTAAATGTGCATTATGATATAATTGAGCTTCTGTGAATTCAAGACCTCAAAATATTGAATATGGATTTTCGTAGTATTAAACATTTTGCATTATTTGGTTTAAAATTATGCAGCTTTGTATTTAAACAATATCAATGGATCAATTTTCGTAGTACTACTACTTATGAAGAAGGTACTATGATCACTGATTTAAATGTATATGCATAGTATAAATATATTAGTATAATTAGCAATTTATGCAAGCTCTGTTGGTTCACATGAAAGAAAAATCTTTTTCGGATTCTTTTACTGTCATAGAAAATGACAATCATATTTATAGTATGCTCACACATTACCTTGACCACTCATCACCACAGTAAAGTATATTTCTTGAAAATAAATTGGAAAGATGATCATGTACCAAATTTAACTTCTATTTACATCGACCCTGTACCTGACTCCAAATCAAATATGAATATATTGATCTTTTAATCCACAATTTATGTTCAATTTTGATTATGGACATAACTTTTGATATCATGCTAGCACACAAATATCCATAAACTTAATCGGCTTAAATTGACAATTCACAAATAATTAATAGTGCATGTTAAATACGAAAGATGCGAAAGTAGAAGCATACTATGTTCGATGAATCCAAATTCACAACAATTGATTGTCTTCCAAGTGATAACGTTAAATAGAATCGTTCGGAATGAGATGCTATCAACGTATTTATAGATCAATATTCCTTATCTAGATCTCACTAAGCCTCAGGGGTCGAATCTAGCTATCACATCTCGTTTGTTCAACGTTTACGTGTGTATCGTTAATTTGCAAGCTATTGCACAGGAACATTCCCAAGCTAGCTAGGTTTACCTAATGCTCACCTCAAATAGTGACCAATCTTTTATTCCAAATATAATCTTATTCCCACAAATCAATATATAAGGCAACAAAATCATACATAGTGACCTCAAATACAAGACCTAGATCACCAATCCAAAAACATATATAACTCAAGCACCAATGCAATTATACATATATATATTCACACACACAAACACACACATGTATCAAAATCAAGATCCAATCAATTGTTGCCATGTCCAGGGTTTTCACCATAAGAATAATAACCCGGATTCGGGTTATACGACCCGACTCCGGATCCATAACCCACCCGCCTCGGGTTATACGCTCCCATCTCGTTATTCGTGTAACGCATCAAATCCGCGTTGGTGGCGTCGAGCTCCTTCTGCAGCTGCAGCACCTGCCGCTGCAGAACGGAGATGGCGCCAACGCAGCCGTAGACGGGGTCCTTGAGCCGGGCCTCGGCCTCGTACGCGAGGGAGTTCACCGCGTCCTCCCGCTGCTGGGGGAGGATCTCGTTGAGCAGCTTGCTCACGTTGCTGGCGCCGAAGATCTTGTGCACGTTGGCGAATTTGGTCGGCTCCTCGGGCGGGAAGTACGGGGCAAAGATGCAGCCGGAGAGGCATTTCCGGCGGAGGAATTTGCAGGCGGCGCAGGGAGGGTTTGAGTAGCTGCTGCTGCTGCTTGAAGAGGCCATTCCCTTTTTTGGTTGATTAAGTATTCCTGTGGTCAATGGAAATGTAAATTAGGTTTTTCTCGAGTTTCGAGGTTTCCCTGATCAGAGTCGTGTCGATTGTGATTCAGACTAGTACATGTGGTATTATGTGTAGTCGTGTCAATTGTGATTCAGACTATAATATTATGTACAGTATTATAGTCTGGAATTTACAATTGACACAATCCGAATAGAAGATTTTTGAAGATGGATTTATAAGATTGGCAAGTAGGGGTTGTACAACAATACAATCTTCTAATAAGAGTCGCGTCGATTTTGATTCAAACTATAATGTATGTGGTATTATAATCTGAATTACAATTGATACTCAGAGTCGTATTGATTGTGATTCAGACTATATTATACGTAGCATTATAGTTTGAATTTACGATTGATATGACTTATTAGATTGGTAGACAAGATTTTTTGAAGATGAATGAAACACCATAATTAATGATCGATCAACATAATTAATAATTCCCAAATTGAGATTGAAAAACCATAAGAAATATACTAAAATGAGTGTGTGAGAGAGAGAAGGAGAAAGAGATAGGGTGATTACAGTTTTATTCAGTTTGGTCTTTGACAAGCATGAATCTTGGGAATTGACTAATTCAAAAAGGAAAGCATAACAACAATTTTCAACTAACTTAAGATTTTGGATTGAAAAATTGAAATCATGGCAGAAGCAAGTTTTTCCATAACAACCCCTAAATCTCAGCAAATCACAAAACAAGATCAAAACTTCACATAATTAAATAATTAGATAAATCCAACAAAGAAAAAAGACTTGATTTTTTTCTTCCTACAAAACATATTTTGGAGCAACAAAATAAAAATTGAATCTTGAAAAAGCTTACCTTTCTTACAACATCAAACAGTGGAAGATCTTTTCGTGGAAATTAAGATTTGTGGAATGAAAAAACAAGGGTTTCTAACTCTCTTATATCAGAAGAAAACAACACTGCAGCTGCTGAATCTGATCTTCTTCTTGTTCACTTTCTTCCTTTTTGTAGCTGATTTTGGCACTGACCCATGATTTTTCAAGATTGATTGAGCAAATCAGCCATGAAATTAGGCACAAAAATCAGTTGGGAAATGGGAAAACCCTAGAAGCAGATGATGAGAGAGAAGCATTTTGGAGTGAATGGTGGTGCTAATGTAAAGCAAAAGCTTCTGCCATAATTAGCATTTGGCTAAGAATACGGTTTAGATATAATTTATAGATAATAATATGATAGGAAATACTCCTAAAAAATTGTGTAAAATGAGATAATTTGACCAAGAAAAGGATAATAATCATTTCGGATTTATTTTAAAAAATTGAAAGTAGTTGGAATTAATAATTTGCATTCTTGTAGCCACAGCACCACTTTTTTTTTCTTGTCATTTCTCTCTCTCTATTTTTTTCATAAAAAAATAATAATTCTAGTCAAAGTTTAATAGTACAACTTTTCTTTCTCATGCAATAAATTAATTGAAATATATATACTATTATTCAATAATTAACCACACTTGAAAATTTCACAATCTTCCCTATTTTTAGGTAGTAATATTATATCTAGTTAACCACACTTGAAAATGAGTGTCATTGTTTCAACCACATTTGATTGACAAAGTGGCCTTTAATTTCTCAATTTGTAATTTTTTTTGGCTAGATTTTCCACATGTGTACAAGCAAAGCGTCTTGCTAATTTTTAGGAATCTCAAAAGGTTATATAATTGGCCCGAGAATTAAGATTGCTCTATACCCAAAACCAATAATCGATCCATTTACGTTTTGGATGAATTCCTGTCACTCAATCATACATACATGTTGGGTAATTTAAATTGTACTAGTAATTATAACTTCTCATTTTAGTTAATTAAGTCATATTGATTCCATTTAATAAAAAATAATGATTATATATGTATATGTACTAAGCTTGTGTAAATTGACTTCTTTAAGTCTTTCTTACTCAACTTTATAATAATGATCCAAAATAAAGTCTTTCTTACCATATATGTAAGATCCAATAGTCTTCACTAAAAGTTGATACATGAGAAAAAAATAATTATTTTATTTGGAAAACTGGGGCAAGTAAAGGACAACAAGTATATGTAAGAAATATGAAAGCCCATACATTAAAATTTATGGTATGTTGTGAATGGACATATGCTTATATTCCTCTGTAAGTCAGTATTGGTTTCAGTCAGTGTTCATAATTGAAGTGAACTGTCCAACTGATCAAAGATCCTTTCAAATTTTGCTTTTTTACTGTTGCAAACTCTATTATTGATTGCAACTCAGAATAATGTTTTTTTTCCAGTCATGTATATAGGGGTAGTGAGAATTTAATTTTTAGTGAATGAGAAATGAGAATCATATATAATTACATTAGTTTTATGAATAAGAGATGAATGTATAATTCGCCCGTGTGATGCTATACATGCTATACGAACACGGTTGCTCATTCGTTCGTATCGAATTCATGAAATTTATGTACTTATTCATGATTCTCATTTATCGTGAATTTCTATTAATTTCACTGGTTCCTTATTCTATATATCTATATTTATTAGTACTACAAGCATGCAGAAACTGCAATAAATACAATTATTATAAAATAAATTAAAAACTATTTTTAGCTATTAGATCGTGAAAATTTACAATAGATTCTATCATTTCCTGAATAATTCATGGTTTTGAGGAGAAAAGTCTAATTTATTTTAATTCATAATATTCTCATAGCCAATTCATTATTTTAGAATAATTCATATACTATTATAAAATGAGTTTGTAGAATAAGACTAACGATTTTTGTGTTACTCAAGTTCACAATGAATTTAATAATTTTTATGCATACCCTGCAATATTAAAAATGACATCCGACATATTAAATCAAATCCACTGTATAATATACCAAACTCAAAAAAAAGTTAAATTTACCTAGTGTCGAATATTAAGATGTCAATTTTTTTGTTCCTTGGAGCTTAATGAATTACAACGAATTAAGTATTTTTATTCGTAGTAGTAATTAATAAGAATGACTTTCAATTATTGACTAGAAATGGAGTCATAATAATTTACTATACTTAACTCATTCTGTCTATATATGGACACAAATCAACACACAGAGTAAAAGTATATAATGTGTTGATCCTTTTCACTTTACTGCTCTTTTTCTCTTGTTCTTCGCCGACATGTCGACAACTTGCATCTAATGAGTATTTGTCAGTAAATTTTAGATTTTTATGAACAAATTCAACTGTATGTAAATAGTATTCATACTTATTTCAGAACTGTATGATAAAAGTCTGCTTTTGATGAGGGATCATCTAATCAATATGATTATGTGATATTCATAAAAATCTAGTACTAGTATTTACATACGTAGCATTAATTAATTAATTAATTAAATTATCGTGTAGAATTTTATTATGACCACTTGTTTTATTGATATGTGGATATGGCTACAATTTTCTGAACTTTATACTTTTGCTAAATATGTGTTCCTAAATTAAAGTGATTTAAATGAATAAATTATTATTATTATTATTATTATTATTATTATTATTATTATTATTATTATTATTATTATTATTATTATTATTATTATTATTATTATTTAATCGGCTATGATAAAATATATTGTGCTAGTAAGAAAAGCATACGCATGATTAAATACCACTTTTAGCTTGAGAAGTTGTTTGTTACTTGTTGAAATATGAGTAGGGAGATTTAGATGCATGTACTTGAGACTTTGAAACGCCTTTCCAAATCTTATCAGATTATATGCAATGATTCTTACTTGCATTTATAAAGTTATGTGTATGCTACATAAGTGAATCATTAATCATTCCTTTGTAGTGAGTTTCGTAACTATATACTACTCCCTCCCGTTTCCTAAAAATAGAAACTTTAGAAATACAATAGATTTTAATATAAAATTGTAAAATAAAAGACATGGTGAATAAATAAAGTAAGAAAGAGGAGTAAAAAAGATAGTGACATTAATATTAGTGGATTGTGGAGTCTATTTCTTAAAATAGAGAATTTCTATTTTTAAGAATTAGACCAAATTTTTTTTATATTTTTAGAAAATGGATAAAGTATAATTTATTCAGCCCTACTTTTTACAATAATGTGCAAGAAAAGGTCGTCGTTAGCATCGCTCGCTATAGGTAGTGTGCTGGTTGTGGCTGACAGTGAACAACGCCCAGAGAATGGAAGTAAACACTACCCCAAAGGATTGAAGGCCGAGATGTACGATTTCTAATATCAAATTTAATAGAGTTTTTTTTATTCATAGTGGAATTTGTCGATCAACAAACTTACCTAGAATATACATGGAAATTAGAGAAGAAAACGGTGGCCGCCCCCTATAATTTTAACTTTTACGTACATATAACTAGGCCTAATATTTTATTCCCTTCACATGTTGAAGTGTACTAATGTCTTAATTAAAGTTAATGTTTTTGTACATAAATATTGTGTTAAATATATTACTCTATATTCTTATGATTATAACGAGTATTTTTAAAAGCTACTACTATTTAGGTTATAGATAGGTAGTAGATAATTAGAGATCCTATATCCTAAGTCCTAACTGACACCTAATCAATCATTTAAAATTTAATACATTTAATTATTTGATTTATATATTAGGATTAGATATGTACAAGAATATGGCCCAATGCAAGTGAATAATGATCAGGCCCAATCAAGTTGGGATAATGATTATGAAGCTTATTATTATATGTTTGTATGATGATTTTTAAGTAACATTGAATGGATTATGGATGTATCCAAAAAAAAACTAATTTATTTGGGCATGGAGTATCTAGAGATTAGATTATGATGCTCCAATATTAATTTTCAATACAACACCAAAGTGATGTGATGTATTATTAAAAATAATCGGCAATAGTATGATTATCACATTAGGGTATTATGGGTGAAACAATTTCATAATTAAAAAGAATTGGGATTTTCTAGATTCTAGATTTTTGAACATATCTATATTAGGATAAAAAGGTGGAACTTCATAATTGTGTAATAATGGTGGTCACATTACTCAAGCTTCCTCGAAAACCAATACACGCATTATACTTTTACTTGAAAAGTAAGAAATACAAATATTTGCCTTTTGAATTAAAGTACTCCTTATACTTTAGTTTATCTATCCATGTATGCCAATAGCATAAAATGGAGCACATCAATTTGTAATAAAGAGTAACATGAAAGAAAAGTTTATTGAAAATTTGAATATGCTATACAAAAGCCTATCTAGTGAAAGAATGAGATTTCATTATAAGATGCCCTCTTTCACTTTAAAAATGCCCAACTTATTTTAATCGATTTATGTACCGTCGTATAAAATCTGGCAATGAAATGATGAATAACATTTCCAAACTTTCTAGAGTTCTTGGGTTTTAGGGGGTTTTCTTTTCCTGAAACATGATATCGGCTAATGCTTAAGCGAGGTGACCAATTATTCGGCTGTTGGACCCTATAATACGGGACATAGAGCATGTTTTTTTTCTTCTAAATTTGAATGTTTTCTAAATGAGAATGTAAATTGACAACATTGTTATGGTTAATGGTATCATCACATCTATATTTGTGAAACTCAAACTTGCATATCTTTGCTCTCAAGAATACACAATTCATTGGTAGACCAAGATGGGAAAACAAGAAATATCAAAGTTTATTCAATTATTCTGAATTAATTATGAATTGCAATTTCCCTTTTTTTGCTAAATCCTTTTATCATCTCTACATCCCAGAAAACAGGCTTTCCTTGTAAGCTTGTGACTAAATGGGCCTAAAAAACTTAGCCCAGTTGCAACAATAGCGTGAAGCCCAAATTGACTAAAGATTCTAACGGCCCGGCCCGTTAAAGTTGGAATCAAAAGTCACGAGGGGGAATCAGGGCCGTTGATATCCAGCTCACCAATAATTGGCGCTAAAATCCCAAATTCCAAATCGAAATATTCAGCTGCCCGAATATTCTTTACGGGCAGTTTGAAAATCCCCTTCCAATTCCCACTAAGAATCCCAAGTAGCATGGGAAGTAATGTCAATCCGGGTTCGAAGCCGGTGGTTCGGTTGTGAGAAAATTCAAATGGGAGTCGGATCCGAGAAGAAATTTCGTGGTTCGCGTTTCGATCCGAAAGTGGGGGTTTCGATTCAGAACTTAATGTTTTTACCTATTTTTCAATAATTTATTTCAGCTTTACAATTATTTTTTTAAAAAAATTGGAGACTAAAATTGAAGGTTAATGACCGATTCAGAGCGTAGTTGGACTAGTGATAAAAATGATTAGCTGATTCTGGTGAGGGCCTTATGGTTCCAAATTAAAATGGTCAGTCCGATTATAAGTCGAACCGATGATCCTGATTTAACCGTGTGCATCACTAAGCATGGGTCTTTTTCTTCCTTTTCTTTCCCATTTACTTTGCAATTGTAATGACTCATAAACTCGTGAATTTCTATTAATTAAAGGATAAAACGTTTTGCTAAATAAGATGCGCATCATCGTCAACTTAATTAGCATAGGTCAACGTTCGTTGTAAGCTCATAAAATTATTGTTCCATTTTCTAGTGAATCCTCTTCCACGCAACCTATACTTCGGCTGTCATATACCCCTTCCCTCCCTCAAAAATTGATAAAGTTTTATATGGCATGGATTGTAATATGCAATAAATAAAATAAGAGAAGGGTGAGAAAAGTAGGAGGGAGAGTTGAAAAAATAATGGAAAGAGTGCTAGTAGATTGCAGAGTCAATGTTATTAGTAGTTCAAAATTTTGGGCGACGGCTCAAAATGAAAAAATAGTCTATTTTTTATAGATGGATGAAGTTTAATATACTCACAACTCTAATTAAAATCACAACTCTAATCAAAATCACAACTCAGTACAACAATTTCGAATAATGTTACTCCCTCCGTCCGCAAAATGTTGTCCATGTTTGACTCAGTGCAAATTTTAAGAAATGTGAAATAAAAAGTAAGTGAAAAAGGTTAGTGGAATGCAGGCCTCACATTTATATATTGATTTAATAATAGAATGTGAGTGTAATGAGTTAATGAAAAGTGGGTCCATTTATCAAAAATGAAAAAAAAAAAGGTAAAGCCGACAACATTTCACGGACGGATCGAAATGATAAAACTGGACAACATTTCACGGAGGAGAGGAGTAATATTTTTCGATTGATTTTTAACATTATGAGACCGACCAAAATTTATTTCTTTTCAATATAAATATACTTCTATAAGATATGGATCATAAATTGGCATTCCCAAAGAAAAACGTCAGTTATTTAGGTCAAAAATAAATAATTTTCCCTCCTTTTTCCCTCATATAAAAACCCAACATTCCCCTCACATTTTGCCGCCATCACTTCTCTACCCTCCTCTTCATTCAAAGTTTTCCCTTTCCAATTTCTCTCAACTCAGAAAAACCCTTTCCCCCAACAATCCCACCTTTTCTCCCCCAAAACTCGATCTCCGATTTCTCCAATTCCACGACATGGGTTTCTCCAAAAAGCTGGAACTCACCAAGGAATCCGATGCCAAGAAATGGGTCATCGCCGGAATCGCGATCCGCGCGCCTCTGAAGCCGGTTTCCACGAACCCCAGAGACGGAGGCGCCGCCGAGGCGGAGGAGGAGTCCACCACGCCGACGGCGCGTGAGTCGAGGATACCGGAGAAGTCCGCCTGCCCGGCGCCGCCGAGGAAGCGGCGCCCGGCCTCGGCGTGCCAGGTGGCGAGGGAGTTTTTCACTCCGCCGGATTTGGAGTCGGTTTTCATGCGCCGCCGCGCCGGAAGCGCCGCAAACTGATGGCGTTTTTTTAAAAGGTTGATTTGTTGGCTTAATTTGTATCTTTTTTTTTAATTATTAGTTTAGATTTTAGCTGTAGTTTTTAGTTAGTTTAGGGGGATGTATAAATAATTAAGTATAGTATGAATCTTTTTATCTTTTTGCTTCAATCTTGAATTGAAATGAAAGTTTTTGTGATGAAATTCTTTATGTTTTTATTTTTTTATTTTATTGTTTCTTGAAATGAATGTTTGTTTAACTGCAGAATTTGTTATGCAGCTTTTGGTTTGGTGTTGATTTTGAGAAATATTGAGTTTTTTAGCAACCACAAGCGTGTGCAAAAATTTGATGTGACTGAGGGTTTTACTTTGTTAAATTTTAAAGAGAAAATTAAAATTTGTTTTTGAAATTAAAATATGAAATATAGTAAAAAAAATTATATGTAATTTGTCATATTTATATACAAAATGACTTTTTCCTAGGAGTATCCAAAACTACGTTGTTTTAATAAACTGTAGTAGTAAAACTTTCATATTGTAGCACTAAATCTTAAGCACTTAAATTTAAAGCATTCAATCTAAATAGATTTTAAAATGCAATTTCACAATCATTTTCAAACATTCAGACAGTAAACACGCATACATATTTAATTATATAAACCATTGCATTGTATATCAGTCACAGGAATTACACACAGATAGCATTTACTCACACATAAAGATGAAGTACACAATGCTACAGAAACAATAATGAAAATGTACATTTGATTATTACTTGATGAATAGTAGATAGTATCAATTGTTTCTTTAAATTCGGCAATACGACCAACTTGCCGAGATTCAAATTCAGCAATACGACGAGTTTCTGCAGCTTGCCGAGATTCAAATTATTCAAATTCAGCAATACGACGAGTTACTGCAGCTTGCCGAGATTCAAATTCGGCAATACGACGAGTTACTACAACTTGCCATGATTTGAATTCGGCAATACGACGAGTTACTGTAACTTGCCAAGATTTAAACTCGGTGATTCAGGTTACTGCAACTTGCTGAGATTTAAATTCGACAATACGAATTACTGCAACTTGCCGAGATTTAAATTCGGCAATGCACGACAGCACATCTTGTTGAGATTTAAATTCAACAATACACGTAACCACATCTTGTCAAAATTTCAATTCGGTCAATAAAATGAACCACAAATGTAAAATAGGCAGTGCATCGCACGAGTTAGCATTAGATATACTTTATTATATTAAAGTCACAAATTGTACAACTAACAATGCGTGCATCAGTAATCATGCATTTGCCAAACTTTTCCTTGCCAAACTTATTTCCATTTAAATTGGCTTTTTATTATTCATCAATATGATACGACTGGCTGAGATTTAAATTCGGCAATACGAGTCACTGCAACTTGCCAAGATTTAAATTCGACAGTACGAGGTACTACAACTTGCCGAGATTTAAATTCGGCAATACTACGAGTTACTGCAACTTGCCGAGATTTAAATTCGGCAATACGACGAGTTACTGCAACTTGCCGAGATTGAAATTCAGCAATACGACGAGTTACTGCAGCTTGCTGAGATTCAAATTCAGCAATACGACGAGTTACTGCAGCTTGCCGAGATTCAAATTCGGCAATACGACGAGTTACTACAACTTGCCATGATTTGAATTCGGCAATACGACGAGTTACTGTAACTTGCCAAGATTTAAAATCGGTGATTCAGGTTACTGCAACTTGCTGAGATTTAAATTCGGCAATACGAATTACTGCAACTTGCCGAGATTTAAATTCGGCAATGCACGACAGCACATCTTGTTGAGATTTAAATTCAACAATACACGTAACCATATCTTGTCAAAATTTCAATTCGGTCAATAAAATGAACCACAAATGTAAAATAGGCAGTGCATCGCACGAGTTAGCATTAGATATACTTTATTATATTAAAGTCACAAATTGCACAACTAACAATGCGTGCATCAGTAATCATGCATTTGCCAAACTTTTCCTTGTTTGGATATATTTGTATGTTGATAATTTCCATTTAAATTGGCTTTTTATTCTTCATCAATATGATACAACTGGCTGAGAGTTAAATTCGGCTATACAAGTCACTGCAACTTGCCAAGATTTAAATTTGACAATACGAGGAACTGCAACTTGCCGAGATTTAAATTCGGCAATACGACGAGTTACTGCAACTTGTCAAGATTCAAATTCAGCAACACGACGAGTTACTGCAACTTGCCGATATTCAAATTCAGCAATACAACGAGTTACTGCAGCTTGCCGAGATTCAATTTCGGCAATACGATGAGTTACTGCAACTTGCTGTGATTTAAATTCGGCAATACGACGAGTTACTGTAACTTGCCAAGATTTAAACTCGGTGATTCTGGTTACTGCAACTTGCTGAGATTTAAATTCGGCAATACGAGTTACTGCAACTTCCCGAGATTTAAATTCGGCAATGCATGCCAGCACATCTTGTTGAGATTTAAATTCGACAATACACGTAACCACATCTTGTCAAAATTTCAATTCGGTTAATAAAATGAACCACAAATGTATATTAAGACTATAATTACAATTGCATAAATCCGGGTTTAACTATCAAATTTAAAACTATAGTATCTACCACGTGCGATGCACGACCGATGCACGAACCAATTTACTTTCCGAGTAGTGATTACTACTCCACATAAGAAACAATATCATAACTTATGTTTTAAATGATAAAAATGCACTCCTTACGTCCGCCATTAAATGTCCCATTTTTTATTTTCCGTACATCCACCAATAAATGTCCTATTTCACTTTTACCATATTTGGTAAGTGGATCATACATCACATTTTACTATAAAACCAATATATAAATGTAAGTCCCACATTGCACCAACTTTTCAACTCACTTTACTTCATAAAGTCAAACAATTTCTTAAAACTCGTGCCGGTCAAATATGAGACCAGTGGCGGACGCTGAAAATATTAGTGGTAGGGGCTTCATTGTATATATATTTTCGTCTGGTCTCTATTAGAAATCTCATTTCACTTTTACTATTTTTATTAAGTGGACTACATATTCCACTAACTCACTCTACTTACATTTTATTACAAAATTAATATATAAAAGTATGACCTATATTTCACTAACTTTTTATAACACTTTCAATTATAAAGTCAAACAGTTTCTTAATACCGATAAAAAATAGAATTTCTAATGGGGAAGGGGGGAGTATATCACAAAAAAGTTTCCTACAGCAAGTTTAACACATAATATGAAAAATATACTAGGAGTACTACATAAAAACTAGTTCATCCTCCCAAAAGAACAAAATGCCCATGTTATATTATATTGGGAGTAGTACTATTTATTTTGCTAAAACAATGACAATTAAATTTTATGTATTGGTGGCTTTTGAACAAACAAAAAATCAATACACACATTTTTAATAAATAGTATATTTAATTTTTGCTTGAATAAAGCCGCTAAGACTGATCAAGTAGTTAAATTTGGATGGATTATGGAATTTTATTTATGCAATTTAACCATACTAGGTGTAAATTTAAATTTTTGCTCAATTTATGCGATTTAACTTAAAGTCAAGTGGAGATATGACAGCTATAAGCCTATAACTTTACTAGTAAATTTTAAAGTGACTACAATAATATAATATTATTATACTTAATATTTGTAAAGAGATCTTCCCAAAAGCTCTACGGCAGCCATTTTTGCATTCATTTTTCTTCTCTGCAACTTTCTGATTCACAAATTAGATCAGCCCCCTCATATCATTCAGCTTCCAGCGATTTAGTGTTCAATCATGTTTATTTAGGAAGGGCTAAGAATTGTTTTAAATAACATTCAACAAATCTGAAAGTAGAAAAAATACGGAAAAAATCTAGTTGGGGAGGGCTTAAGCCCCTCATTCCCTCTTACTTTGTCCGCCACTGTATGAAACATTTAATGGCGGACGGATGGAGAACATAATATAGTACTAGTGGAGTATGTTTTTAGACAACTAATGATATAACAATATTTAGTGATAACCCTATGCAATGCACGACCTATTATATTTCTATTATATTTTACTAGCGCTAATTTTACATTGCCAATTAATTAACTGAATTGAGAAACAGATTAACAAATTCAAAAAATATTTTCTTATATATAATAACAATTTATCAGACAAATAAAAATATAAATTAAATAAGTTAAAAATTACTAGAACACACATTTTAATTAGAATACTTTTGGATCTCACTACAAAAGAGAGCAATCACATATTGTGCTTATTGGACCGTGAGAGTACTATGTGGCCTATTCATTCGCTTAAAAAAATTGTATCATAGAATAATTAGGAATTTTAACACTGCTATTTATTATTAAATTTTAATAAAATCAAGATACATTGTGATTTTATAGAAAAATACTCACACTCACCATGCAATAATCAGAGAACACATCAACTGCACAGAAATTAAAGGAGACCGCAATTAAATTAATTATTATAGCAATGAAAATTAATGCCCCCTAAAATTTTGTTTGAATTATTTAAACCAATGGGAAATTCCCTCCTAATATTTCTTGGAGGCTAAGAGTTTTTGCAACAGTATTTAAAATTTAAATCTTGAAAATTTCGAAATAAATGTAGGGTAGCTCATCTCATCCTCGTAAGTTGTAAAATGATTAAATGTAGAAAATAAAAAAATAAAATTAAAATAGTACAAGGGCAGCTGCATAATTGAGAATCTCTTAAAATTGAGAATCCTATGTGGGGTAGTACTTATTTAATTAAATTGGTGACATCAATGCACTGTTATCTACAGTCAATTTTAATAGGCCCACATTATTCTCATGATTAGAACTTTTGGTAAGTATTGTACATTACAAGATTTATTATTTAGGTGCTGACACAGATCAATATATACGGCGGATAGGATGAGAACCACCTCTCCCACATTTTGTCCTCTATCACATTTTGAGAATAAATTGTTGACAAAACAATAAAATGTGGTTAATTTTAATTGTCTTATAAATATCTAATCCTGTAGGTGTAATACTAACTCCATTCATGAATAATAAACTCAATTTTTGAATTGATACGAGTTTTTAAAAATGTGATAAAAATTGAATGGAAAAAAATAATGGAAAATATGTTCTATTATTGCATATTAATATTTTAATAGCAATAAATAAAATGTGAGTGTGATAAAGTAGTGAAATGTGAAGTTCATTACTAAAAGTAATTAAAAATCAAATGGGATATATTGATGGACGAACGTTTGTATTTTTGGTGTTTTTTAAACAAATATGAGTGATTTTCTTTATAAATCAATGCAAAGACATTTATATAGTACTATGATTTTCGCGGTTGCTATATCAGTTATTATTTCACCAAAAAAAATTGTTATGAGATAATGGCGAAAATAGTAGTACAAAATTCAACGAGACGTACCATACTCGTAGAGTTCGATTAAATTGGTTTTGTGTAAATTATTCAATTTAATTGTTAGCAGTGATTATTTTTTTCATATACTTTGACTATTTAGTGGACAATAAACTGACGAACCTGAGTATGGAACGAATAAAACAAGCTAAAGTTTCACAAAACTCATCAATATATAGCTCACAACACAACTATATATGTTTGTGTTAATTATTATAACATGAACTGCACCTATTGAGAGTTAATACGTGGAAAAGAAACCTAGAACATAGCTGAGCTTTTATTATTGGAAAAGAAACCAACGATATTATTTATTCTCAGTTGCAGAAACTGTCCCTTTTGAATTCATAATTTTTTTTAAAAAAATCTCTTTTAACTACAGTAAAATAAAAAAATTATCGATTACGAATTATGATAAATTTTACATGACAATTTAATAATCAATTTCACACAGTATATATCAAATGCCATAATTGGGTTAGTATTAATGAATATGAATCTTGAGATATTTAAGGTTAGATAGATCCAATGTAATAGAGATTCCATAATTAGCAGCCATCATAATATTTTTATTACTCAACATCATTTAATTTTTTAAATTCCCCAATTTTGAATTCCCTTAGGTGCTGTTTGGTGATATTTTGGGAAGAACGATGACGGTGTTATTGATAAATGTATCAAGTATATCTTAGCTTTCATGGCACAGGCATTGATTTTGAAATGTTGCTACTATGATCTACCAAGTTCATGGAGATATGAGTAAGATAAGGAAGAGGCTTTTGTTTCATTCATTAATATTTTTTTTGTAGTTTACACTATTCTTATCTTACAATGGTAGTGCTACTAAATTGTACCCCCTCTATCCTGTGTTAAGCGGGGCATTTATTTGGTACGGGAATTAAGAAAGTGGTGTTTAATGCGTTGACTGAAAAAACAATAAAGTAGAAAATTAAATAAATAGATAAATGAAAAAAGAAAAAAGTAGGATAAAATGAAGTAAGAAAGATTAAAAAATAATAGACTCATGTGAAAAGTGGAAATGACTCATCTACTCAGAGACGTTCCAAAGAGTAATGCGAATCAATTTAATTGGGCCAATAGAATTACAAAATTCAAATTGATCAATATACTGAATATGATAGACATGATTAATACAAAAGGAAATTGTATCAAGCAATAGTCATTTAAATGAAAACACTGCAAATAAGTGAAGAAGTGTATTAGTCTACCAAATGTGCCTACATATTCATTTTAATTTGTTAGCCCACCAAAAATTAATATAAACTCGTTTCTTCATGGACAGATGGAGTATTGTTTACGATTAAATTTTAATCTAATCAAGGCTAAGCTATCCATTTTATAAATTTGGCCTCCCAAAGTCCAATGTGAGTTTAGTTAGCTCACCAAATTCACATTGAAACTAGATAAATCAAGCATCGAAACATGAGAGAATGAGCTCAAAATTTGAAGCCAAATATCCCCTAATTGCAGAATTTGATGAGCCCACTCGGGTCAGGCACATACCCGAGTTGAAGAAACTGAAAACCTGCCCGGGCTGCCCGTAGAATATTGGCGGGAAGGGATGTGAGATTTTGGAGTTGGCGCCAAAAAGGAGGGGATTATAGCCCGCAAAAGGCGGTGATTATTCTCTATCTCTGTTTCATCACTGGCCGTGTGATTAAACCGATGGTTACGTTGCTGTGCACCTGCACTCCATCCAATCACAATCTCTAAGGGGTGTAGGAAGATCGATACTATCAAAGCACAATTCCATATCGTTTTGTTGTGTTATGTAAATTTGTGATATGTAAATTTTAAGTAAAATAATATTAGTAATGAATAGAAAAAACTAACTTCATGCACTGAATTTAGACATAGTGTATGGCATGAGCTTTGATATGAAATTGTTAAAAAATAAGAGAGATGATAAAAATTACTCCCTTCGTTCTGTGAAAGTGAAGACATTTCTTTTCGGTACACGATTTAAGAAAAATTGTGTTATGTGAATTAAGTAAATGAAGAATAAAGTAAGAATTTGAAAATATAGAGTAAATGATGAGGAAATGTGTCGACTTTTACTAAAAATGAAAATGACTGCACTACTATGGAACGTACTAAAATGACAAAATGACTCCACTACTATGGAACGAAGAGTAAGAAATGAGTAATGTTAGTGGATGATGGAGTCCAATACTATTAATTGATTTAAATGTTGAAAACTTTCCATATTTAGAAAGCGGTCTAATTTTAATGAACGACCCAAAATGAAAGTAGTCTATTTTTTTGGACGGTGGTAGTATATTTGAGTTGGTATACGAATCCAACTTACAAATATTATCTTCTGCATAATTTCATGGATTTAAACAAGAAATATTTTATGATCAATTTATCTACGTTTTTTTTTTGTTGTATTTCCCATTTAAAGGCTCATTTGATATCTAAAGACAAGTTGAAAAAACAAGCAACGTAGACTTGCTTGTGCTCTGTTCCCTTGTCTGAATGTTAGAAAAATGAGCAACTCCCTTTGATGCTACAACTACCAAAGCTACTAAACAAAGTATCCAAGTAAGACAAGAAGCAAAATTAACGTCTACCGTGTTGATATCTACAACGAGGGAGGATCGTACACAGCTCAACGACGATGTAGTAAAATGTGAATACAGAGAACCCAGCAGGGGAGATGAACCATGCAAATGTAGATGTAAGTAGCACTGTTCCATTCCCTGAGGGACTCGATCCAGATCCAGAAGTCGTCTAGTCTAACTCCGTCAAAACTGGATAATGCACCTTTCGACAAAAGAAATGCAGTTGGAGGGAATCCAACGAATACTAATAACACGTTACAGGCTCCACGGGTAACTGTCTTTGCGGTTTTGGCTGTCAGATCAATCCTCAAGGGCACAGCCATCAAACACATGGGAACCAGCAACAGGGCTCCGATTTCTGCTGTTGCGTAATTTATGATAGACATGAGACAGAGTCCTATAAAAGCAGCAGCAACGGTCACAGCCTTGAGGAGGGTCCATTCCCTGGTTTGCAGTTGGCTTGCACGAGAAAAGGGTAAAGAATCGGATGCTGCACGTGTGAAGAAGAGCAAAACTGCTGAAGACACGATCCATGTTAAAAGGCTGATTAATGGCGAGGAATCGGGAAATTGGCGGAGAAAATAAGGAATTATTGTTACGATTGCACCCCATAAATGGACAATGAGGACAGTTTTCGCGGCGTAAAGCCAGTTCCATGCTGGAGATGTTGGGATTGATTCACCAGGAGACTTTGACTTACTGGCATCGGAAAAGAGAGCAGCAGCAACCAATGGAAGGGGCGCGATGAGCAATGCAAAGGCAATCATGTATATCCCGACTGAAACGAACCTACTTGGAGATGTCATGAGATACAGAAAAAAGGACTGATGAAACTTCTCGAGAAGATTATTCACAGACCTTATGACTCCCTCAACCAACCTGTAAAGAAGGTGAACTCATCTCAGTGGAGGAACAAAATTTACAAATAAATGAATAAATGTTTATGAGAAATAAATAGAGCAAATAGCACAAGAAACTGGAAAAGAGCATTAGCGCCAGGCTGATGAATCACTAGCGTTGCTTGGTTTTACAATATTTGGGGATGAAGGAGGAAGCACGCGCTGACCTGCCAACATGCAAAAGGAACAGAACCCTCTGACTTGACGAGAACCTTGGTGAGAATTCCAAAGTAATAGCGTCAACTTGATAATCACGGAAGGCTCCATGTGGTCCGGTTGGAACACCTAAAGCCTGATATAAAAGGAAGTTGTGAGAGTTAAAAAACATAGAAATTGATCCTCAAAGTCCATTTGTAAGAACGGTTTCCAATGAGAATATAGAAAGAGTGGTTAACAAATCGTACTTGATGTAAATTGTAATGGTATCCAGTATCCATAAAACTAAAGCAACTACCTGATTGTAAAGGGAACTGGCAAGAGTTGCGCAGCCTTCAACATAATCGGAAGCAGGGATGCCAAATTTCCATCCAGGATTTAAGCTTTTGGCAACCTTGCCGATCAACTCCTGTAGTTCACCAAGGCTGAACAGCCACCACGAATCAAGCAGAGACCAAATTTTCTCAACCCTCACTTGCAATCCTTGTCCATGCACAGCCAAATAATTGACAATATTGATGAGGTCCAGATTTGGCATCTGCCCGTTAGAAGCTTCAGCATATATCTTGAGGCCATCCTTCTCAAATCCCGTGCTGCTATCAGCAACCTTGATGACAAGTGCAGCTGCCATTGTGCCAGCACGTCGAAATCCATTAGAAACCCCATCTCTCTTTACAGAAGTCACTTCATGCTCCAAGTCGCCACTTGATAGAGTATAATAATCTCTCAGCCATGCAGTAACTGCAGCATGTTCCCCGTGTCTTGAATCAGCAGCAAGCCATATAATATCTTTAGCAAGCCAACTAACTCGAGAAAGAAGAGTGAAAACTGAGTATGCAACACCAAGAGATAATGCTTCGCTCGTAGTGGGCTTGACAGAATTATAAGGTGTTACAATAATAATAGCTTCCTTCCCATCGCCACGTGGAGCTCTTACTATTCCAACCGTATTAACCCCATAAGATGTAGAACTGTAGTTATCTTGGACTATACCAGTATCAGGGCCCACAAAGAACTGCAGGGGGTGAAAACTATCAGATAGTGGCTGGAACTTGTGATAATTAACTTCGCCACCTGATTCAATTATGTGCTTTGCTATCATCTCTGGAATTTCACTGCATGCAAATTTACAAGGCATAAATAAAGAAGTGGACAAATTTCAAGAGCCCAATCTTACAAATGCTGGAGGAGTTAGCCCAACAAATTGTTGAAGGCAACAACAATATACTTTTTTAAGTAGCATATGTGCTCCAGAAAAGACCATATATCGTTCATTTAGATTATGCAATATTTTCTGTGTTAGAGATACAGAACCTTGTGATGCAAACTACACAAAAATCGGCCTCTCCATTAGTGTATCTGAATATAGTTTTACATGTTGAGGAATACATCAGTCTTCAAATGCCAATCAAAGGAGAATCTAGTTATGATTTCTGAAGCCTTGATGAGTTATTGCAGACACGAACTACATTCAGAATTCAATTGTGTACAACCCAATTTTTTCCCTATTAAAGTTTTTGCCATCATATATAGACCACCTAAGTTCCTAACCACCATAATGAACCAATCGCTCTATTCCTAACTATCTAAAAAACAAGTAATGCTATTTGGAGAGGGTGAAGGTATAGGTGCCATAGAGGAGCAATACTTGAGGAAGTGATGACATGGTGAGTATATTCGATGTCATAAGAGGGGGGAAGGCATGTGAGGTGGTGTTGGGACTTGGGAATTCAACTAGCATGGAAACTGAATGCATAATAAGCATGCACTTGTGTAATATATTCAAACCGAGAAATTATACAGTAAAAGCATATTAGACAAATAAGTATATAACACTGAAGCATCTGCACAGAGACAGCCTTGAAAGAAAATACCTACATGCCGCTGTTGATAGACATTGAACTTATCATTATCTTGTTTAAAAACACATGCCCATCTGAAGCATCATCAGTAGAGAGCATAGCGCTTGCAGAACCTACGGATCGACAATGCAAAAGAAGGGAGGAACAATATCATCAGTTATAAAAATGAATGCAATAGACCGTGTCTTATTTGATGTAAACTATCGATAGTTTCCAATTGCAAACTAGCCAAAATTTGCACAAGTTCAAACATAAAACTCAAGCAAACATAAACCACACCTACCAACAAAAACCAACTCAAAAACCTTGATTTCAACAAATTGAATGTATTCTCTCAGATAGCTAAGGATCAACACTCAAACACAACAGAGCCATAGAGGTAACACAAATCCAGTAGAAAACATATACACAATCGTACAAACAAGTGATTTTAGTACAGATCACAAACAAATCCACGCAAATAAGCCAAAATTTTCACAAGTAACAGCTCATCAATTTATTCCACAAATGACCACATTATAAAACTACAATCGAAGTAAAACCTACCAGGCATCAACGCATTCTCCGAGATGTAAGTGTTCTTCGCGAGAACAGGTAAAAGCAGAAGCGCTAGAACTCCAGCTATGCAGCATACGATACTGAAAATTTCGATTGCAGATCAGTTTTAAGTTTCGAATTAATCCTAAGATGATTATCGAAATCTGCGGAGAAGATACCTGACGAAAATACTGTGAGAGATGAGAAAGAGGCCGATGCGGATTATTGGTCGCGGCTTCGGTTTGACGACAGCTGAAACTTCCGCCATCGCAGCTCGAGTCAAGCTTTCCTCTTTCGCTGCCCTTTGGGCTTTGACAATGTGCAGCGATTTGATTTCAAATTAACAAGTTTCCTTTTTAGGTATAGATTCAGCTGAATCGGAACTCCCGGTCGGACCGGGAATTGATTAGGTTAGGTGGTTTCGATATTGAAACTGATATTGAAACTGAAACAACTTCTCAAGGGTTGATTTCGTACACGAGCATGGATTCAACCCTTGAGTTAAAGTTGAGGGTTGAATCAGAACCGACACAATAGTTCACTCCCCGTCTAACGGATTTGTTGATAAAATGTTAAAAAATAATTAAAAATTCGGGAATTTTGAATATGAGATGGATTTGTCGATTAATGATTCAACACTGAAATCGTAAATTTAATTGCGGGGTGTTTATAGTTCAAATTTATTTGGAATTGGAACTGCAACATCGAGCGGAAGTTAACAATAAATTAACTTTTCTCCGATTACACCCATATTCATTCAACGTAACGACATTCATAATGCTTCCATCACATATAATGCCCTTGGTTAGGCCACAAGTCATAAACGTGGTTCGACTTTTGAAACTTGAAACACTTCACAATGGCTAACATACCAATTTTATAAGTGGTTTTGTCTCAAAATAAAAATGGTGAAAACGAAAATAGGAGTCCCAAAAAGAAGCTGCAATTTTGAACATAACACTTGTCAAGGGATTCCAAGCATTACTCTGAGGTTGTCTTCAAATTTATTTTATAAAAGAGAGAATTAATAAACTTACAAATCAAGATTAATCCAAAAAAACACTGTTTTGATACAACCACATTCACCCATTTCAAGATTAATTATCGAACAAAATTCCATCAACGCCACAACATTAATATTCAAGCTTCGTTTTTAAGTATTGAGTGTGAAGTGCAAACAAATTATTAGAAATCATACAAACAATAGTTTATAACAATAACTTTTATGTAACGAATATTAATTATTTTGAAAATTTACATTTATGTAATTCCTAAATATGTTTATAATACCATCAAATTCTACCCCACAAAATACCAAGTAACTCATACTCCTATAATTTCCAAATTAGAATTCAAAATCAAATACCAACCAATCAGAACCGACCAAATCAACAAGCCAAAATCCGACGGTCAGGATTGACCGTGATAGGGTTTACAGATACTGATAAATTCACAACCGCCGACAAAATCACGAGAGCTTCGTAGACCAATCGGCAACCACAGCCGCATTCCAACCGATAGCGCCGCCGTCCACCGCCACACAATCCATACGCACCCAATTCATATGGAAGACAATCGAAATTTTACAGAATCCGACCCTAGGCCGGATAATCAGGACGACGACGTTCCGAGGACGCCTGAAAACGTCAATTCCGAGAATTCTCATCCACACACCGGCGACGGAGCTAGCCCTGGGTAGATTAAGTTTACATTAGCTGTTCTACTGTTGTTGCTTTGCTCAATTTGTTGAATGAGGTTCTAATTTTGTGTTTTTGTGATGCAGTAAAATTTTCATCGGAGGTCTTGCTCGAGAAACTACTTCTGGTAATTGCGTTTACACTGCTTCTCAATGCTTTCTTTGTTTGAATCATGGAATTGAGTTAGTTTGAAATTGAAATCACTGTGTGAAGTGAGAGATTTTTCGTGTTTTGGAAGAGGAATTTTTTACTTTGTTTGTTGATTTCCTTTTCGTTTTTATTCCTTAAAAGTGGGAAGAGAGAGTTATTTTTATGTTCTTGCTCTTACTTTGCCTTCTTGAATCATAGAAGGAAGCTGGTTAGTTATAATCATTGAATTCATTTATTTGGAAGGGGAATTTGTTGTGTTTATTGATTTCGCCTTCATGTTAATATTCTTGCTCTTGTTATATGGATTTATGTTCCAGATCAATTTATCAAGTACTTTGGTAAATATGGGGAGATTACGGATTCGGTCATAATGAAGGATAGGAGCACAGGGCAACCCCGGGGGTTTGGGTTTGTGACCTACGCTGATTCTTCTGTAGTCGATAGGGTCATTGAGGAAACTCACATTATAAATGGAAAGCAAGTAGGTATACTGATTTGATGAGAAATGGTAGTGTGAATAGTTTTATGATTACTTGGAGCTCATTACATGTTAACTTTGTATAGGTGGAGATAAAGAGAACTATACCAAGAGGAGCAAATTCTAAAGATTTCAAGACTAAGAAGATTTTTGTAGGTGGCATACCGACTACTGTAGATGATGGTAATTTGAAATGTCATTTATAGAGTTTGTTCTTCTTGGTGTAATTAGAGCTTGTGGGGGAAATTGTTAGTAAGCTGTGACTTTTTCATGTGGCAGATGAATTCAGGGATTTTTTTTCAAATTATGGAGAGGTGAAAGAGCAACAGATTATGAGAGATCATTCTACTGGTCGATCTCGTGGATTTGGATTTATCACATTTGAATCTGATCAGAGTGTGGATGATCTCTTAGCAAAGGGGAACAGACTTGATTTTTCTGGGACTCAAGTAAGTGCCTGAGCTATATCATCGAGATATATGAATATTCTTAGTGTCGTATTATGCTTACTGGAAAATGGCAATAATATTTTTTATTGCTACTTTATATGTGAACGATTGGTACTGACTTTAGCTTAGATTTAAAACACAGAGGTTTAGTTAGTGCATTTTGGTTGTTTCTGGATCTATTTTCGTCCAGAAAGAAAGTAAATTTTTTATCTATTATATCTAGACATCATCTTCAGCTCATAATAGATGGACATATCCTCCCTTTTAGTCACGAATAGGCTGTCTATGGTGCCAGTTTCTTTCCCTAATGAGAACAGAAAGAAACCTAGAAAAATTAATCATATTGAAAGGAAATCCCAAGGCAAGAAGTCGCACTTTACACTTGTTGAGGAACTATAAATAATAAATCTACAATTAACTGTCTCCTAGCTGAAACAAATAACGAATAATTAAATAGTAACACCACGAGTATCATCTTCATAATAATTCATGTATAGAATATACTAGCTGTCTTTCTCTATAGAAGAGTGGGATGTTTTTGAGCTTGGTCTTTTATTATCTTTAATCAACATTGTTCTTATAACTCTTTCCATTATATGTAGGTGGAAATCAAGAAGGCGGAACCCAAGAAGACAAACCTGGCACCTCCGCCATCCAGGCGCCCGAGTAATTCTAGGACCCCATTCGGTGGAGGCCACCGGGAAACCTATAGTGGATATGATGGTGGTTATGGGGGTGGTGGTTTCGGTGGTAGTTCTTATAGATCCAGTGGAGGAGTCTATGGAAGTAGAGCCAGTGAGTATGGCGGATATGGTGGGGGACCTGAATTCCATGCCTACGGTAGATATGGCGTTCCTGGTTATGGAGCAGGTTTAAGAATGGAACCTCCCCTAGGATACTCGAGCCATTTTGGGGGTGGTTTTGGCCGAGGGTATGATGTAGGCAGTGAGTATGGTGGGGGGCCAGCGGATCGGTATGCAGGATATGGTGGCGCTGGGTATGGCGGTGGCTATGATGCTGGCTATGGCGATAGCTATGGAAGCGGGCGTGGAGGTGCTGTTTATGGACACAGAGGAGGATATGGCGGCGCTAGTGGTGGTGGTGGTGGTGGTGGTGTGAGTGGAAGGTACCATCCCTATGGGAGGTAGGTATACAAGTTGTAGGGCTAAACTATCTCCTAGAATGTTTGTATGCTCTTTGGTGGAATGGGAATGTCTCTCATCTTGTATTAGCTGGTTTTTCAAGATCTGATTATTTTTATGGGCAAGAAGCAACTCATTCCTATCAGTTTTACTACGTTTTTATATGATAATCTTTCATCTTGGATTACTCTTGTTTTTTTAATTTGAAACTGTAGCTGTTAGGTTTGTTGTTCTGGCTGTTTTTGTCTCTGTCCTTCACTTGGTAGTTTATTTATTGATCAATTTTGAGGCTAGGATGAAATCAACCACTTTTTCTTTATATTTCTCTAAATCCAAACTATTAGTGGATGGAGGTGGTATTTTTTCCCTTTTTATTTCTATAAAATCTTCAATCTCACATCATTTTTTTTAAATTTTATCAAATTGTAAACTTAATACTCCAATAAAGTTAACAATTAATCAGTGAAGGGTGTTTAGATTTTTATCATTTGAACTTACGACCATTTTCTTTTATTTAAACTTATTTTATGTAGTAAAATGATTTTATAAATTTATAAAAATTTCATGAAATCTGAAATCATAAATATATAAAATAAAAAATAATTATTGAAAAATATAAAATCAAACAAAGAAAAAAAATACATATACCGAATGAGTAACAATATTATTGTTTCTAGTTCTAAAATCACCAATTTATACAATAGCAATTTATTGTATTAATAAAACTTATATAACCAAATAAGTTTATAAACCAAAAATTGCACACAAATCACGTATCATTTAAATCACTTTTAGATCCATATTACAAAAGATCAATCACAAACACATGTCAATAAAAACAATATATAAATATAGGGGTGTGTTAGGGTCCTTACAGCATCTTAGTGTAAAACACAACACTAATCACAACCCTTGGATCATTAGATTGGATGGTTGTGATTAGTTACATTATCATACTAAAAATCTACATTATTAGCCGAGGTACATTATTAGACTAGAAATGTACATTGTAAGACTAAAACTGTACATTATTAAACTAAAATGCTACATTATTATCCGAGCTACATTATTAGTCTAAAATTCTACATCATTAGATGACACGTGGCATTAATCTAACCGTTAGATCATAAGATCCAATGGACTGCAAGTGTTTTGAGTTTTACTTATACTTAGCATTCTGACCTGAATACATCCCTATAAATATATATTAGAAGATAGCCAAATCGATCAAAATCAATAACAAAAATACAGCAAAATAGCATAGAATATACAACCGATATCAATATGCATGCATTTAGCCGAAAAACATAAAAAACTGGTTGCATACCCTAATAACATACCCCGCATTTACCACCCATACCATGTCCAAGAAAAACAAATGAATAAGAGTTGCCACCAACCTAATATTCATATAGAGTACTACATGAAAAATTTATACATTTGACACTTTATAATAGTACATGAAGAAAAGGAAAAAAACAATCACATAATTAAGCTCGACACTTCAAAATATACATCACTTCCACCATAAAGACCTGCAAGGAGAACAACATAAACAACACGATTGATGATCAACCATGATCAACCATTAAGAATAGCAGTATTAAAAGAAAAAATAAGGTAAACAGAGCATAAAAGCACATGCAACTCACAGTTCACACACGCAATTATTAAAGTTGTAAAAATAAGAATTAAAAATTCCATCTTCGAAATCATCCCGCCATTGCAAAGTTAGAACACAAATGTGTGTATAAGTACAAACGCTAAAAAATTAATAAAACAGAAGGAATATAATGAGAGCACATAGAAAAACGATTGAAATGGAATAATTGAAGAGATAAAAAGGGGGAAGAACATCACAAAAATGACCATCTTGTAGGGAATTTTCTTGTACAAAATTAGGCCAACCCATTTCCAAAAACCAACAATCATTCAATTTCTTCACATCAACTTCCCAACTCATTTCTCTTTCCCCTTGCATTATCCTGCATCTTGTCGGAATATTCTCACCAAATTTGTCGACAAAATCTGGAGGAATTCTCTATTGTACATATTTTACTAGAAATTTAAATGTAGTACACGATTAATAGTTTTAATGCTTACGGTAATGCAAATAATTAAGGGGTTTAAATGTAAGAACGTAATGTGACGTGTGTCATTTGTATTACTAGAAGAAAGCAAAAAGCTATCAATGTTCTAGCTTGTGTTGCTTTGGTGTTGAGTTGGGGGAGATTGGAGGGCCTAGCTACAATTTGAGAAATGCGATTCAAGTAGGAGCTTGAAGGGGCAGCTGTCGAAAAATATACAGAGGTGCCTAAAGCTAGCAAGGATGGTAAGGAACTTATGATGGAGGTGAAAGAAACGAGGAGATGACGCATGGTGATTGGAGGACCATCTTGTAGGGAATTTTCTTGTACAGAATTGGGCCAACCCATTTCCAAAAACCAACAATCATTCACTTTCTTCGCATCAACTTCCCAACTTATCTCTCTTTTCCCTCGCATTATCCTCCATCTTGTCGGAATATCCTCACCAAATTTGTCGACAAAATCTGGAGGAATTCTTTATTGTATATGCAAATGAATTAAGGAGAAATAGAATTATTAAAGCATTATTATTATGAAAGTTAGTGGGTAAGTGTCAATGAATGTCATTAGTGGGTAGTTAATCATGGAAAAAATAAGAGTTATAGTAATAATATTTCATTTAAGTTACATAAAACAATATTTAAATTTAATACTATCAATGGCATTTATGTAATTATTTCCAAAACTCCCCTTTTATATATTTATAGATAAATTATAGATAATATGTTTTAAATAATGTAAAGTAACTATAAATCACAACCTAAAGTGATTCTCGGAGTAATTCAAAAAACAAAAATAAATTCATGCTCAATGGCAACTAAGAAAACTGAAAAAAAAGTGAAATCTAAATTACTTACTCTGTGGTTATATCAATATGCCTCGTCACCTCTTTCAATGCCACATTCTTGGAATGTTTCCCGTCAAAGACAACGAGGATCCGTCCTCGTCGTCATTTTGAAAATTTTTCTTTTTAAACTTAGTCTATTTTTCATACACGAACTAAAATGACAAAATTTATCTATTTTTTATGGACAGATGGAGTACTAGTTAATGATTTAATTTGGGCTGTATCTTGATTTAATCTAAATAGTGTTATGTATTGAATTATTTACTATATCTTGATTTAATCTGAATATGTTACGTTATTCATATCACACGTGACGTGAAATGTCAATAATATCAAGATTAATATATAGGTCCGTTGGATCTTACGGAAAACATATAAATATTTGTTTCCCTATGTGTGATCAAATACTAACTAAGTTAATGATAATAACTAATAACTAATATCAATTTTGTATGTTAAAAACATCAACACAAAGACATAAATTTATCAATCTTCTTGTGTTGATAAACTTATGTCTTTATATTGACATTTTAAATTTACATGTTGTATTGTTATAATTATATCTTTGTGTTGATAATTTTAACACACAATATTGAAAGTTATTAGTTATTACTGTAAATTAGTTAGTATTTGATCACACACCTTTGTTTCTATAAATGTAAATTGTAATGTAATTACCAAAAAATGAATGAATTAATTCTGACAAAAATTCAAACTATTGAAATGGATTGATCCAGCAAGACAATATACAAGTTCCCATTATAACAAAGTAGATAAGACAAAGTAATACTAA
The DNA here is from genome assembly GCF_023119035.1 of Salvia hispanica. Taxonomy (NCBI): domain Eukaryota; kingdom Viridiplantae; phylum Streptophyta; class Magnoliopsida; order Lamiales; family Lamiaceae; genus Salvia; species Salvia hispanica. The sequence goes on along the minus strand of NC_062967.1, from coordinate 34,990,128 downwards.
AACTAGACTAAAATCACAAGTAAAATACTACTACTACTAAAAAAGGAGTTAAAACTACTGGTATAGTTAAAAGAATTTAGCAAATGCACAATTTATCTACTGGTATATTTACTCTGTTTTTGCGTATAAATTGTTGATTTATTGGCTTGTTATTTGTGTGTTGTTGGGTGGCATTCTGATATTTTTCACTAAAAAATTGGGATATAAAACGACATTGATAGTCATTTTTTGTCACATACATGTTGTAATATTATTTATTAATGATATAAATGCAAGCATTTCATGACAAATAACGGTTACATAACAAGAACCCATCACGAGTCACCAACCAAACTCTTTGGTAATGCCTAACTTAAAATCTTCATTAGGACTAAAATAAAATCCATCGTCTTTAACAACCCAACCGCACACGTTAGCCAATCCAGTTTCGCACTTATATGCCGTTTTGACATTGAACACATCGAAGCTTTTAAACTTTGCGCCCCACTTTAAAACTGCAAGTGAAACGCGTCGTTTTGAATATATTTACAAGGAAACTCCAATGATGGTACTGATTTAGACGAAGATTATGATATCCCAAATCATCGTCTCCAGAATAACAATGAGTTGTTAGGATTGGAGAATTTTTTGGCAATTGATCGAATATAAAAACCTCGTATCTTGAGCGCTTAAATATGGCACCACTTTGAACAAAAACAATTGATAGAATAACAAAAACAACTAGAATTTTCATGGCCATGTTTTGAAGAAGAGTGATATGTCCATGTTACATTTTTCTTGATTAATTTATAGTAGGCTGCATTTTTTGTTGTTGTTATGGTTGAGTTATTAACTATGTCTTGATTTAATATGAATATGTTATGTTACTCATATCTTATGTCATGTGTATATTTGCATTGTAGTAAATAATTCGATGCATAACGTATTTACATTGAATTACATGATTTAAATAGGCAAGATTATATAAAGTCCGTTGGATCTTACACAAAAGATATAAACGTTTCTCCACGTTTGTATTTCTTCTTCTTGCACGTTTCTATAAACGTTTGTTTTTCCACGTTTGTATTTCTTATTTAAGAGATTGTTTGACTTTGTGAAGAAAAGTAAAAGAGAAAGTGAGTGGAATATGAAACCTATTTAAAGTATTAGTTTTATATTGGATTGTTAGTGTAAAATGTTGGTGGAATGTAGAGTATGCGTGGAATAAAGTAAATGGTTGTATAAATCGTGGACAAACTAAAATAGTAAAATGGCTCTTTTTATTTTGGTTACATAGGAAAGAGAGATGAAGTCTCTAATATCCTAACAGGGGCATAGCCGGGCCTCGGAGTTTTCCAGCTTGTCTAGTAGAAGAATGTTAAGGAGACCTCTAGGAGAAGAAACAAAAATGTGCAATTCAGGAGGCATCTCTGTCGACCAGTTAGCAAGAAAATCAGCCGCAATATTAGGTTCCCTATAAATGTGCATCACGTTCACCTCCCATTACTGGTCCATGAATGCCCATATGTGTATCACCAGGCGTAGAACCCGGCGGCGGCGTAGAGGCTTTCACGGCTGAGGCGCTGCCCGTATCGCCGGACGCACCCGGTGATGTATCACCACCGGCTCACCAAATCAAAGATATGGTTGAATTCTTGACAGTATCCATCTTTTACTACAAAACTACACACTTTTAATTCAAAAAAGAATACGATTCAACTACAGTGGATCTGTTCCTGTTGTTTTTGTGGTCTCTAAGCAACAAGAGCAACTCTAACCTTCTTTCTAGCAAGCAACGTACCATCAACACTCGATTGCAACAACCTCGACGTCGCCCCTTCCCTAAAAAATCAACTCTCTACCCGTGCCGAGTCTCTTTTGTCATGCTGGTCGCTTGCTTGGGATGAGTTCTCATATTTAGCCAGTAACATTGATGCTTCCATTGAGAGGTCCGATGACTTTGAGTGGTGGCCTCATGGGAAATGAGTCAGTCATGACCAACGAGGACATTTGAGAGCCACCGGCGATCAATGAGGACGATGGTCCTTAAGGGGGGTCGATTATTACGGACTACACTCTGAAACAATCAAACTCCTCTTTCATCATGCCATGTAATACCCTCACCAAATCACAGATATGGTTGGATTCTTGACAATATATGTCATTAGCTACAAAACTACAAACTTCATCTCCTACTAGAACCACGCTTCTACCTGACACCTTCTTCATCTTCTTCTCCTCGACCAATCCTCGAACCCAAGTAACTTCTCCCCACTTCTCATCAACCGCATACACATTCGACAACAAAACATAATAACCAGCATCACAACCATCCAACTCAACCAGTTTCCTCCCCGCAATCTCTGCTATCTCGTTGTCCCGATGAACTCTACATGAGCCAAGCAACGCACCCCACACGCTCGGATCACCACCATCCGCCATCCCATTGACGAACCCCATGGCTTTCTCCACCTCCCCCACGCGGCCAAGGAGGTCGACCACTATCCCATAATGCTTCGAGTTTGGTGCTAGCTTGTAGCCATTCACCATCAAGTCGAACATCTCAATGCCTTCTCGAACCAAACCAGCATGACTACAAGCCGACAGAATGGAGACGAACGACACCTCATTCGGTCTAACGCCTGAATCCTTCACCATCTCATCGAACAAAGCCAACGCCTCCCTTCCTTTCCCATGTATCCCAAATGCTGTCAACATAGAGCTCCACAAAACAACATCTCTATCCTTTACACACCCGAAAATCGAGGTTGCACAATCCAAACTACCGCATTTCGCATAGCATTCCACGAGCGAAGCAGAGACAAATGAATCATCGCCCAAGCCACACTTCATCACAAAACCATGGAAGCACCTCGTCTGCTGAAGAACGCCTAGCTCTGAGCAAGCAGTCAGGATTTTAACCAAATCATAAACATCCGGCCGAAAATCACTTGCCAACATAGCGCGTAAAACTCCAATAGACTCCCACGCCCTCTCATTTTCAACACATCCGCGCAGCATTGCAGAGAAACAGACCACGTCTTTCTCAGGCATTCCTTTGAACACCTCAGTTGCTTCATCCGGGGCAGAGCAGCTCATGTACATAGAAATCAGAGCTGTGGAGACTAAAACATCCGCATCCAATCCGTTTCTTGCAGCAAGTTCGTGTATCCTTTTCCCCTCGTCTAAACTACGCGCAGCTTCACACGATTGCAAAACACTGATCAAAGCAACTGCATTCGCCTCGATTCCTTTAAAAATCATATCTTTGAAAAGAGCAAGCGCTTCTTTCGCACCACCGTGATGAGCATAGCAAGCAATCATTGAACCCCACGAAATCACATCCTTCTCCTCCATTCCCTCAAACAACCTCACTGCATAATTTACCAACCCCGTCTTCCCATACAAATTCAGCAACGCGTTCGACAAAGGTAAGTCGTTTCCCAATCCCATCCTAATCACATAACCATGGACACTCCTCCCCACCTTCAACTCCAACAACTGGACACAAGCAGACACAACACTAACAAGAGCAACCGGATCAATCACAACACCTTCCACCATCGCCATTCGAGAAAAAAACTCCAAAGCCTCCAAACTCCGCCCGTTCTGCTCAAATCCTGTGACGACCGTGGTCCACAAGACCATATCCGGCTCCGGATACTCCTCGAACACACGCAACGACTCATCCATCGCTCCACATTTCGCGTACATGTCTATCACAGCCGACCCCACAAACAAGTTGCTGCCGATTTGACCATCCTTCTTGGAGAAGCTGTGAATCGCCTTCCCAAAGTCGAGCGCTTTCAGCGCGGCGCACGCCTTGAGAGCTGTGGGAATCGAGTAAAGATCGGGTTTTTCCGATGAGGAGAGGCGGGAAAACAGAGAAAGCGCTTCTTTGTACCTTTTGTCTCTGCAGTAGCTTTTGAGGATGCGGTTATTGGCATGCAGAGTCCTGTGAGGAATTTCGTCGAACAGGTTGTGGGCAATTTGATTAGAGAAGAATCTTGAACGGAGACTGATCAGTTTAGCGGTAAGAGGAGTTTTGTTTGGATTAAACATCTTCCATTTCTGCAGCATCACCTACTCTATAATCCGTGTCACTCATAAATAAAACTATTTTTCATAAAAATATTATAACTGTTATTGTTTTGCATTATGAAAAAATATAATACTCTCTCATTTCAAATTTAGTTGAGTGGTTTTTTTTTTAGATAAAGATTAAAAAGTTATAGTAAATATAAATAAAAATAAAATAAGAATGAACAGATATTTTATTTTGCAGGAGATAAACTTTCCAAAAATACAACTCAACTAAGTTTGAGTGGAGGGAATATTTGAAAATAAAATTACTCTATTCATCCCGAGTTAATCAATTCATAATTTTTTCTTTTATAAAAAATTATTTATTTTAATGATTTAATCTCTAATAAATTATTATTTATTCTATTTTTTTCCTTCATCTTAATTAACTCTATGCGTCCCAACTCAGATGAAATGTCTTTAATTTGGCATAGGAATGAAAAATGTCAGTGGTGAGTTAACTAGAGAGATAACAAAAGTAGAATTGAGGATAAAATAATTTTGTAATGAAAAAATAAATGAATTATTTATACTGGAACGCCTTGAAAAGAAATACGAATTAATTTATTTTGGACATAGAGAATGTATTTCATTCTCATCACTTAATTTACTAAACATCACTTTATAAAATGTTGTAACAAAAAGAAAAGTATTAATTAAGTTGAAATGGTGAGAATATTAATCATCTTTGAATTAATAATTTTAACAATGGACCCAATTATTGCCAATAATAAAAATTGTAAGCCCAGTACAAATTGGGCCCAAAGATTCCTTCTCTTCTTCTACTGAACTGCTTCACGCCGCCAAAACCACACCACAACAATTCGTGGGAAAAAAATGACGGAGGAGCAGCGGCGGAGCAAAAAGAGGAAGCGCGCTGCAAAAAATAATGCATCTTCATCCACCGCCACACCTTCCGGTGTCGCTAATCCGACTAAGAGCAGCTCGAAATCGAAGTCGTCCTTCCTCGATAAGGTGCGAGAATAGTAATTTTCTCGAAATACATGGCTGTTGTTCGATTGTTATTAATTATGTTGTAATTGAACAGATGAAGACGAGATTATCAGGAGGATATTTCCGCATGATCAATGAGAAGCTTTACACTTGCAGGTTTGATCTGATTCCTGTTTTTTTAACAAAAAAAAAAGTTGAATTTGTTCCTGATTTGTTTTTTTGGGGGTTCACAGTGGAGACGAGGCACTGGAGTATTTTAAAGAGGATCCTTCATTGTTCAATGTGGTGAGTTGTGATTAAGTTTTTCTAGCTTTTTGCTAATTTAATTTACACGTGACAAGCTGCAACTAGAAAACCTAGATTGCTTGGAGTGAAGTAAGATTAAGCTGTGTTAATGAGCTCTACTGACTATTAACTTGAGGTGGTTTTTATAGTGTTGTCTAATGGTGACTGTATATTGTGAAATAAGGTCTGGATTCATATGATTTATAGAAAGCTATCCACTTTGCTACTTGCTAGCTCGGTTTAAGTGAATACGATTGGTCATAATAGGAGATGCAGTTTAATTTTGCAGCTCAGGATCTGTAAGTTATGTTGTTGAACATTTTCTAGTGCACACGTACAACTCTTAACTGGCTTGGGATTTGAGAGCATAGAAATTACCCCCACAGCTGTATGAGTAATCTTCTTTTATGTGTGTGTGTGTGTGGAGAGAGAGCGAGAGATTGTATGGCCGTCCAGCACTCCCTTACCAACCACTTTCATCTATGTGAGGATTTCAATGTGATGTCTCAGATTTGACTCATTTGGTTTTATTTTCTGTGCGATCTTTTATGTGTACCCTATATTCTACACCTTCCATTGAGTAGATTCAACTAATTTTATGGAAGCTCATCATGTCTATTTACTTGTTTTACCAGTACCATTCTGGATACCAAGCACAAATGTCACTTTGGCCCGAACAACCAAATGATGTCATTATAAAATGGATAAAGGATCGTAGCCCTTCTCTAGTTGTTGCTGATTTTGGTTGCGGTAAGAATCTTCAAATTCTATACAGAATATTATATTTTTATCACTGATTTTAAAAACCTATGTTTTGATCTCATTCAGGGGATGCAAGGCTTGCTAAAAGTGTGAAGAATAAAGTTCACTCCTTTGATCTCGTCTCAAATGATCCTTCCGTAACAGCATGTGATATGTCCAACGTATGTTCCAAACATTTCCTTGTTTTCTTTCTGCCACGTGTATGTAAGCAGAAGGAAAAGAACTAAAAATAATCATCATCCAATTTTGTGCATCAGCCAAAATGTCAGAAGCTTAAATATTCTGTAGAATCACCATATTTTGAAATGTGGTTTATTTGGATGATATCTACTTTGCTATTGCTGAAAAACCTCTACTTTGATTTTCAGACACCTCTCGCCTCATCCTCTGTTGATATTGCTGTGTTTTGCCTCTCACTCATGGGGACAAACTTCCCTAGTTACATTCAGGAAGCAAATCGGGTTCTAAAGCCTCAGTACGCATTCGATTTCATCTTCCTTTTTCCGCGCCTTATACGTCCATTTCATTATACAACTTTTATCCTCCATGTGCAGAGGGTGGCTTTTAATAGCTGAGGTGAAAAGCAGACTCGATCCAACCACTGGAGGAGCAGACCCGAATGATTTCATCAAAGCCATATGCGAACTAGGATTTGCCTCCAAATCCAAGGTTGTCGCACTTTCCACTTTCGCATTATAATAAGACTCTCACAGCCATTGCTCAAAGTTATCTTCTTATGCGCAGGACCTCTCGAACAAAATGTTTATACTGTTTCACTTTCAAAAAAAGGTTTGTTTTTGTCTCTGTCCCTAAATAGTTTGATTACAGATAGTGGAATCACATTCTTTTGTTTTTTTACCTCTGCAGGAAAAACAAAAACCTAGGGATATCAACTGGCCCGAGCTAAAGCCTTGTTTGTACAAGCGCCGTTGAGTAGCTTTATGAAGCCCGGCCAGGTGAAAATTTTTGTCACGCGTTGATGCGGTTCTAATTATTGAAATCTCATTCGTATAGAAGATTGAGTTGTATCTTGTAGCATACTACTATCTCGTGACATTTCTCAAGTGTTGTAATTCAATTAGAAAGGCATGTTTTCTATTAACTTTATGTGGTTTGTGCAGATATTCATGAAATAGAATCTAGACCATCTATTTTGTGATCCAATGATTCATATATGTATATTTTTTTGCTTCTTATGCATAGGATATAAGTATAAGTTTTTGGTATGTTACAAAATGTGGTCAAGTAAAAAACAAGCCAGTATCAGTATAAAACAAAAAAAATGAACTATAAAAAGTCATCAAGAAAAGCACTAGACAAATACTTCAAGAAAATAAAAATAAAGTGTAATATGAAATCTCATTCACTAGAGATGAGTGATTTAACAACTATGAGTTGAAAGAGAATTTACAAGCAACAAACTCAAAATATATGGCAAAGTACTCATTGGACAAGTATACAATTATGTAATTTTTTAATTTCAATTTATAGTCTTTAAATTTCTTTTGAAGTTTATATTTTTTATTATTGACAAAATATATTAATAAAAATTAAATAAATTGGGCAATTATATTAAGAATGATAGAAGTGAAACACTCCTAATAAATATGAAATAAATAATACTAGTAGTGATCCATAATATTAGTGGGTTGTGGACTTCTGATTATATAAGTATAAATAGTACTTCCTCCGTTCCATGTTAATAGAGTCATTTTACTATTTCAAAAAATTTTAAGTTAATTGAGTTATTTCTATTTTTAGTAAAAAAAGTAATCATTTCTCTTACTTTAATCTATCTTTATCTCTCTTACTTTATTCACCATCCACTTAAAACACTATTATTAAAATCCGTGCCGAAAAGAAACGCCTCTATTAACAAGGAACGGAGGGAGTACATTATTACAAATTATAGTACTTATATAAGGAAAAAATTAAATGAAGAAAAATTAAAATAGGAAAAATTAATTGGAAAAATTGTAGGAAATAATAAAAAATAAGAAAAGGGAATAATCAGTGTGAATGAAGTGGTCATGTGTTGTGGGTCTTAAGTTGTTAAATTATGTGACACGTTATTTAATCAACTAGTTTGATCTGTCTTACTAGTGGACATGTTTGTGAATATAATATTACTCGTAGATTCCGTGGACATAATTTGGATAATTACATATATCCAATTATGTTAATTAACACTAATCATAATAATTAATTTTGTTAATCACCATCAACACTAATCTTAAGAAGTGAAAACAGATATTTTACCTGTTTCAGTTGAGTTGTGCAATGAAAAGGGATAAGATCACAACAAAATAAACTGAACCTTAGATCAAGTCTCCCCACTTCACCTTCAATTATTTGTACTTGCAATTGTTTTCCAACATCTTTTCCTCTGTTTTCTCTCGCCTATTGAGCTTCTGTTCCCATTCCTGATGTGGGATTCGCGTATGCTGCTTGAGGGAGTGATAAAGTTTCGATCTTGGAGATGTTTGAATAAATGACTCAATGAGTTTGCTCATCTGAAGAGAGAGAGAGATGGGATCTGGGAATGGGTATTTTGAAGGAACGACAGAGTTTAGTTTGGACCCAAAATGGTTGGTGGATCCGAAGCTTCTATTGGTTGGCCCGAAGATTGGAGAAGGCGCCCACGCCAAAGTCTACGAGGGAAAGTGAGTTGACTCTTAGATTTCGTGCCCTCTTTGTTTTTGTTTGATTTCATTATCTCTCTCTTGAAAATCAAGATTCGTAGTTGTGAATTGTGATTGCTCACTCTCTTTTAGATACAAGAACAAGATTGTTGCTATCAAAATCGTGCATAGAGGAGAGACGCCGGAGGAGATTGCGAAGAGGGAGGGGAGATTCGATAGAGAAGTTGCAATGCTGTCCAAAGTGATGCACAAGAACTTGGTTAAGGTCGTGTTTTTGCACCTCTTTTGTTGTCTTGTCTTTGGCTTGTGTATGTTGTTAGGAATCCGTGACGTTGTCTAATTATATAGATCTAGTTCGTTGTGAATGGAGCACTACGGTTGGATAACTTGTTTCGCTATTTGTTTTCCGTGAATGGTTGAATTCTGTAGTTTAATACACTGCTTTAGATGTCCGCGTGCATTGCCAATCTGATGCTGGAACAATTCCCGGTACATAGTTCAATCAGAGAAAACTAGGAAGTATTTGGTTGTATATACGTAATATTGTGTCCATCAAAAAGAATGCTTTTACGTTCTACACATTCTAAATTGTTGATCTTTCATACTCCCTCCGTCCCACTAAATGTAAAGCATTTGCTTTTCGGCATGAGATTTTATGTATTGTTGTTTTGTGAGTTAAGTGGTGGAGAAAGCTATGAAAATAATGTTCTTACGTTCTACACATTCTAAATTGTTGGTCTTTCATATGTGTGTGTGTGTGTCTATGTAGTGATAAAGGTGGAGTTTTTCATTATCCATGGCTCATTGGTGTCGCTTTTTCTTGCAGTTCATTGGAGCTTGTAAGGAGCCGGTTATGGTTGTAGTAACCGAGCTTATGCTTGGCGGGACATTGAGGAAGTATTTGCTGAACCTACGGCCTCGGTGTCTGGATACGCGGGTTGCCATTGGATTCGCCCTCGACATAGCTCGTGCAATGGAATGCTTGCATTCTCACGGAATCATACACCGCGACTTGAAGCCCGGTAATGACAATAATTCAGTACCTTTCCATGAAGTACAAGACTTATGATGCTGAAATCCGAACTCAGATCCTTTGCCTTGTATATTCCAACAAAAAAACTGATGTCTGCTCTGTTGCTGTCGTGCTTTTCAAATCGCATAACTTTAATCTTGGAACACATGTTTGGTTACTTTGGGTTACCCTTTTGTTTGTTTCTGATGTCCAATCGATTTCACTCAAGTCTCGTGTTGCTAATTCGTCTAAAGTCTGGACTGTTCTATCGAATGTGTAGATTCTTGCTAATGACGAGAGGCCATTTAGCTGTTTTTAATCAAAACCTTGCACATTCAAAGAACTCGTTTTATTTAGTGGGCCAACGTATTGATTCGTTCCCGCAGAGAACTTGCTCTTGACAGAGGACCACAAAACCATCAAACTTGCAGATTTTGGGTTGGCGCGAGAAGAGTCATTGACGGAGATGATGACTGCTGAGACTGGAACATATCGCTGGATGGCGCCAGAGGTAGTCTACCCGATGTCTTTCCTTCTTCCGATTTTCCATATCTTAAACGCATTTGCTGAGAGTATCTCTCGTTACTTTCTGTGTTGTTTGTGTTTTAGCTTTATAGTACAGTGACGCTTAGACAGGGGGAAAAGAAACACTATAACAACAAGGTTGACGCATATAGTTTTGCCATCGTGCTGTGGGAGCTTATACTTAACAAACTACCATTCGAAGGCATGTCGAACTTGCAAGCCGCCTATGCAGCTGCTTTCAAGGTAACTCTAATGTCCCACTTTGGTTGTGAATGGCAACTTGTGATCGAACGAGTTCTCTCTCCTAACAGACTAGTCTTTTTAGGATGAGTTTTTTTCATGAACGATATGATTGTTCTTGATAACGAAAATAACTATGATTGATTCATATGTTAACGCGTTGCATACCACACGACTGAACACATGCTTCTCCTTATCAGAACACAAGGCCGAGCGCGGAAGATCTCCCACATGACTTGGCCTTAACCGTGACTTCATGTTGGAAGGAGGACCCGAACGACCGGCCCAACTTCACTCAGATAACACACATGCTCCTGCATTATCTGTCCACGATCTCACCTCCCGAGCGCACCATCCCACTGCGGATCTTCGCCTCTGAGAACGCCGTCTTCCACCCAGAGTCTCCGGGCACAAGCTCGTTGATGGCCAAGAGAGACGACAACTGCGACACCCCAAAAACACTAGTGCAAAACAAGCCAAGAGGGTTTTTCTTCTGCTTTAATCAGTGCTACTGAAAGGTAAAATTCAAGCAGGACGGAAACTTTGATATGCTGCAGGAGACGGAGAAGGGAGACGGGGATCGAGTGTGACTGTGAGTGTACATTGTGGAGTTTGGGGCTGCTGTGATGTATTGTAGGTGTAAAATAAGGTGCATCCAAAGGCCTTTTGTCTCCATTGCTATGGTAGAAAAAAGTACACATTCTCTATGTAGTA